>NW_027435604.1:445979-666620 GCF_044706935.1 Curcuma longa | reverse complement strand
GGAGCATAAGACAATCATAAATGAATCTCAAATGATTCACTTATCGAGCTTAAAATGTATAAGCAACTATGTATTGTCCTTACAACATGGCCATGTCTATGTTTCCATACCTGAAGATCCTGAGAAGTCCCATTAGGTAAACTAGCAATATGTGTCGAGGGTGATTTATCCTGATTACTCCTGGAAAGGTATGAATATACTAATTTTAACTGATTATACAAAGAAAGTATACATTTGAAATGCACTAGGAAGCATACCTAATTTCGGTGATGGTATCATCAACACCAGCATTAGAAAATTGATCGCTAGCAGAAGCAGGTTGAGGAATTCCAGATTGCGAGCTTGTGTGTTCTGTCCCAACAGAACTAGAAGTCACACCAGAATTTGTGTCGCAACAGCTACAGATGTAGGCATTAACACTGTAACATTCAGTTGTACGCCAGAATTAGTTGGCAATTGCGCTGAATTAGATGAGACCAAGGGCACAGCAGAAGCCACAGGATTGGAGGAAGAAGAAATCTCAGCAGAATGTACTGTTGAAATAACAGTTGCAGTTGTTGCAGTCTCATTTGATGTCAGATTAGCTGCAGTGTTCTCTGCCTGCTCTCGGGCTAGCTAAAATCAAAATGTGAGTTAAAATTATCTCATCATATATAAAGCCATGTTTATTGATTGGCATAAAACTATAACAGGACAAAAAGATAACAGATGAAATAAAAATGAAAGCTAGAACCTTAAGCTCATCAGGAATTGTCCATTTGGATTGCTTTGTGGCCTTGTTATAGTAGTATCTACAACAAATAAAATAATTTTACCAATGGAACACAAACAGTAGTGCTCGAGGAACTTAGAAAACTAGAAGAAATTGTTAAAGCAATATATTAGTGCATACTTTCGACCATCTGAGGTAGTAAACTCCTTCCAATCAGTGGATGCATCTGCCCTCTGATACAAAAAAAAAATGTTACTCCAAAGACTAATGAGATCTCCAATAAAACAATAGGTGAAGACCAAGAAACAAAGACCAATAAAAAAGTATGTAAAGAGGAAGTTTGACCAGATACATTTAAGTAAAGAGAGCAAGATGAAATTTGGCACAATAACATCTCAAATTCAGATATACAAGTCATGAATGATGTCAAGGCCAAGAAACAATCTTGTAGTGAAATATTTTCTTGTTCACAAGATATTACAGCAAAATATGAACCACCAAACTCGCCCAAGTTAATGAATAGCCTATTTGCAGGAGCTAGATCTATTTAAAAACAAGGAAAGCCCTTGATTGGGCAAAGAATGGACCACATGTTTGAGGGCAGAAGAAGGATACAAACACCATGTGTATCTGATCAAATAAAACGGGTAAGCAAACAACATGCTGGAGAAGCACTCGCTCCTCTACCAAAAAGAGTTGTATGAGGCAAAGCATATCCTACTTAGTGTAGTCTTAGTCGAGAACACTTAGTAACAACTTGGCTAATTACAGTACGATCAACTTGTTATTGGCAGATGTATGATAAGAGATGCACCAACAAATACTGCAGAAAATGACCATGTAGGGAAGATACCTTTGTGTGAGAATTTTGAAGCGAGGACTTGTGATAAACTTTAAAACTAATCAAGTTACTTAATCGGCATGACCATGTTAAACTTTTTATACCAAGGCAAACATGATAAACCAGATACACTACAAAAGAGTTAAAGCGAGGATGTTGTGTTTAGCAAACCTCGCACATAAAAAGACAACCTTAGCGATAGATCTTTTATATAAATTAAATATTTCTAGTTGGCCACAACAACTAGATGTTACATACTTATAGCACACTGAAAAGGTGTTGCATGTGTCAAACACGTACCAAAATTAACAAGAATATCAGTGTTTCATAAAATGACTTACCTCAATAGGAGTCATCAATTCAAGGGGCTTCTCCCAGACAGATTGCCTAGTCTTCTTATTATAATAGTATCTGAAAAGACAAAAAAAATGATGACTCATAACAAAAAGGAATAATGTACAAAACTAATGAAAGGACAAAGAATACCATGTACTAATATGAGACAATAACACACCACCAACATTTTAGTGGAACATTGGCATACATCGATGAAAGTATTTTAACTCTAAATAACTTTAATGTAAGTAGCAATAGTAATCATGACTAGAAATAGTAACTTCATGAAAAGAAAACATAAAATAAGCATAATTACTCAGTCCACACCTTTTCCATCAGCAACAGTGTGCTCTTGCCAGTCAGAAGAGGCCTGTTCTGTAGAATTTGATTGTACAGTTTGTGCCTTTTTCATCAAAGGTATAAGGTTAAGCCAGGAGACTGTAAAATTTTCATCTAAGCAGAATTAACAAATGCAAAAAAAAATTAAAAAAAAATCTTACTGAAACAGTCACAGTGGTAGCCAAAGGTTGTTGTGCAGTCTGATGCAAAGGTGTGACGAGAGGTACACTCTGAGTTCCAGGCGTTGTCCAGTTTGTGTTCCAGGTTTGTATTCCTGGAGCATTTACCAAGGAAGTGAAAGATGAAACAAGTAAGGGGTCAGGTCAACAATTGTATGTTGCTGCTTGATACTGAACTGGAGCATTTACAGTATTTGGGTACATCTAGAAAAAAAAAACCGTGAATACAAGTTTTCCCGTAGGTCAACAATTGTAATAATAAAAGGTAGAAAATTTCTCCTTTGATCTCATTGTACAATTAACCAGACACATTAATCACAATATGCTGCAAGTGTGTAACATACATGATCTTTCAACAGAACAAGTCGTTGTCATCCAATCCATGTACTGAACACGAAGGTACGTGCTAATAGGAAAGATTAGGTAATGAAGCAAATACACAGTATTAAGGCCTAAAATAAAAATAACTAATTCTCCATAAAATCCACAAATATCAACCTTTAGTTTTCGATGTGACAAATTATTCAATAATCTCACAATTATCTATCATAAAATGATTAAGATCGCAGGAGATCAAAACTTCCATAAGTAGTCCGGGCATGCCCATGCCACCGAGAAACAAAAATGTCCTCAAGAATCTATCTCGCCGTGAAATTTTCAACCGTTATAATTGAGTATGAGAAATAGAAATACATGAGCTCGATAAGAAAAGTGGACGAGGGTAAAAGAGCGAGCACCACGCTTTCCATTAGGGCGCCTCCGCGGTCATCGCTACACTACCTGTCAGAACGGCGTAGGGTTTTCAAGGATCACGAGCAAGCAATTCAAAAAAAGAAAAATACCTGTTCGCGGCCAAAGAAATCGTTAGGTAGAGAATGGATTCGTCGTAGCATTTCTCCTCGCTCTTCTTCGCAGGGCTGCAACGAGAATGGGGCGAGAGGGGGAAGAAGGAAGGGGGCAGGGTTTTGGGCTGCCGAGATTAGCAAACCCACCCAGATGCGAATCACTCACTTGGTTTAGGTTTAGGTGTTGGAGGCTACCCGGCGGCGAGCGTGATGAGTTGTGAGAAGGGAAATTAGAAATTGCAGCTTGAGATCATTCGACGTGGAAAGTGATGTTAATCAAATGAAGACGAGAGAACACCCAACCCAATTGTAAACGGCACGGCTGGCACGTTGGCAAGTTAAGGACAGAATCGTCCATAATGTTTTATTGTGTTTGATAATCTTTTGAAGGATATTTTTATCTTTTGATCGAAAAGCTTCATTTTTTTTATTTTGACGTATCTATCCTTCTTCCCACGGATAAGCATTCATAACATATCGTGGCTAAGGTGTCATTTTATCAAGATAGAGGGTTCATTGCGTATATTATATTTTGACAGATATACCTTTAACAATGCACCGTTGTGACTTGACCGCCGGTTCAATTAAGGCTCTGTCGGACTGTTGGGGTAAGCCGGTTCGAGAGTGGTTTTTTAGCACCGGTTGGCTAGCTGCCGGTCGGTTTGATTATTATAAATGTGTAAAATAAATATCTGTTTCATGAGATTAAAAAAAATGGTAAAACCTGAAAGATTCCAAATGAGCAGTCAATTATTTTTGTTTTTATTTTAATTTATTTCTCCCGCTTCACGGCGATAGATCGGGTGGTGCGCACGGAGAGCGCAGGATAAGGACTGCGGAATGATATCCCGCGCGACAGAAAATCGCGACTCCCCTACGCGACCGCCGACCTCCCGCCGTTCATCGCCGTCGTTCTTCGCCGTCCGGTCACCGCCGGCCACCATCCCGGGCTCGTTGGAAGCGCAACTCGACAGCGCACACATCGGCACCGGATTCCGGCCGGATTGGGCCGGAATCCGGCCGGAATTCCGGCCGAAACACAGCAGACGCGATGAACGCCGATTTCGCCGGAATCCGGCCGGATTCCGGCCAAATCGGGGCCGGAATCCGGCCGCGGTCGACGCGCCCGGCGCCTTCGCGTCGACCTCGGCCGGAGTCCGGCCCCGATTCGGCCGGAATCCGGCCGGATTCTGGCCGAAATCGACCGCCAGCGTCTGGCGGCGATTTCGGCCGGAATTCGGCCGGATTCCGGCCGAATCGGGGCCGAACTCCGGCACCCGCCGGACCGCCAGTGAGTTGCGGTTCCAATGGGTCCGGTCCGGCGGCAATCGGTGGTCGGACCGCGATGAACGGACGCCGGGAAGCGACGAACATCCGAGGAGAAAAACTGTACAATCGCGAGAAATGGACGGCTGAGATCAGGATGCGCACGAGCGCGCATCGAGCGGTTGCGCAGGATATCAAAACCGTATATATATATATATATATATATATATATATGCCAGATGGCATGGTATGTTTTAGCATTCAAAGATATTTAAGGAGTTTTCTATAACTTGTGAAAGCAGGAAATTGAAATTCTGATTAGATAACAAAGAGAAACCATTACAGATGGTTCTTATAACTTGCATTATAGTGTTATTTACTCTTGAACAACCACCACAAAATCGTGGACTACACGCGCACGTAAGATCCACCAATGATAGATCGAAGCATCTAGAGTTCGAAATTCAACTATGATAAATTTATGAAGATTTCCTCTCAAAACTTCCATACAGAAATCAAAATGCTGACTGTTAAACTGAGCTATCATCTTCACTTTTCAATTTATCCTAGTGACTGATGAAAAATTTTCGTAAGATCAAATTGATCAATCCAAGATTAATCAGCCGCAAAGGCTAGATACAAAATGCCAACTAAAAAAAATGGACCACAAGCATGCGAGTTTCACTCGAAACAAAAGAATTTACATATTTGCCCGTAATATTACAACTCTTCGTATCATTAAAAACATTTGCGGGTGAAATGATTGCCCGTAGGACTCGAGTAAACTAGTTTTAATCGGTAATAGGACGGTCCGTTTAGAAATATTTTGTTTTAATCTGTAATGAGACTGTCCGTGTAAAGATGTTTTATTTAAGTTTGTAGTAACTGTCCGTGTAGAAATATCTTCATGTTATATCTTAAAATTTTATCTTTAGCACTAACATTAAATGTACTGTGTAAGACATACAGTAGTTGTTCAGCCGTCAAGATCATGCCATGGTATATTTTAGCATTCGAAGATACCTAAAAAGTTTTCTGTAACTTCTGAAAGCAGGAAATTGAAATTCTGATTAGATAACAAAAAGAAGCCCACTACAATGGTTCTTATAACTTGCATTCCAATATTATCTTTACTCTTGAACTACCACCATCCAAATCTCACTCGAAACAAAAGCATTCAACATATTTTTTTTTAAAAAAAATTTAAAAACTAGCTGAACAAGATATTAACAACAATGCTTTCTTCTAGATTCAATAGCAATAACATATTTTACTGAGCTAAACAAAATTGAGGATCAGATTTATTACCCTTGTCGCCATGGCTTATTGAAGCCCTGAAAATAAGCTTCTCGGAGGTGTCGTTAATTAATGATGGCGCTCTGCTTTAAATTCTTCACACCATCGAAACAATCTTCTATGGAACAACTCAGTTATCCAACAAGCAAGACTGCTCTTTGCAGCTTAGACAAAGATATGCACTTTGTTTGATCTCAAAATTTACTAAACAAATAGAAGTCTCACATTATCGTCAATGCTTCAAACTTGTTTTTTTTTTCTTGGAGGCCCTCCTAGATCAATTTTGACGATACATTTACAGAAGCTTGAAGGTTTTCCATCCCAAATAAAATTGTCATTAGATAAACTCTAAATGCACATAATGAATCACTAAAGAAGCAAATAATATCCTTATATTAAACCCCCTAATCCCTAATTCTTTTTCATGACTACCAACTCACTCTTGCACAAAAGCTTCAACACCTCAACGTGCAAATTTCATTTACAAAAACTGATTCATTTAAAATCGATACAAAGTTTGCTTATCGTTTGAAATTAGTGAGGTATCATTGCAAAAGTATCTCACTTCATCAATGTAGATTTGCTAGCTGAAGTATGAGTTCATGATATATCTCGTTGGGTTGAAGCCACTAAGAATCACTGCAAAATAAAGTGGCACGACAAATAATATGAGGAGAAATTATCAATAGTAAATGATGTGTTGTTGCAATTCTTAGTGACTTACTGAGAGGGGATAAGATGATCACAAGTCCAATTGGATACAGAAAGAAGGTTGTTTTGTCCAAAAATGGAAGTACTGGAACATAAATTCTTGGTTAGTGAGTTAAGGCCCATTCATGACAGTAAACTGTTGTAAAAAGTAATTGATAAGGTAATATTGTACTTAACCGTCATAGCCAAGGAAATTCAAATAGTGATAGTAGGAAATGGCCACCATGAAGAGTAGGTTCGACACCAGCATTGGGAAGAAACCATGCACCACTAAGAGAGGTGATATGAAGTATTGAAGCACTAGAAGGGGTATGATAGATAAGTACAATATCCGCATCTCATGTCTGACTGTAGTAGTATCAGTAATGGAGAGGGAAAGCATAGTTACCATAGAGCATGATGAATGCTGGAAAGAAAGAGTTGCAGTGAACATCGAAAGCATAAAGCCTAGTCATAGGGCATGCCACAAAGACAGAAGCAACATTAGATTATCACAGTCCAAATAGCTTATACAAACATAAAGATTAAAAAAAATGGTAGGAAAATAAAGTAGGATAAATTTAACTATAGCATTCAATGTAAATTGTTGACATAATCAGAACACAGTGAACGTATGTCTCTGAAGATTATCATGGATAAGCAACTAACAAAAGAGCTGACCCAACTGAGCATTTTTTAGGAGAAGGGAAGAAAAATGGAGTATTACAGTGTACCCTAAATGTAAATCCTAGGCATTGGCATAACATCCTGATATCTCATGTTTGCATATGTATGCCCTTGCTAATCTAGATTGAAAGAAGAAATTCATTAAACTAAACCAATGTTCAAACTGCAAGTGTTGATCACAGTTGTTAGTTCTTAAGAATTCTGAATTAAGTGTAAATTTTTGTGGGCACATGATTCAATCAATCTCTTCAAAATTTTCACCATTAAATAGTTGTCAGGAAGTAGCTGCTATTTCTGTGGCAAGAATCGGCAAGTAATGGAATCATTAACATATGCAAAAGTCATTAAGCTACCATTCAACTCGTTGCTCCACTACATGACTGCTTGTAGCCTCCTCACGCATGTATGTATTAGTCAGAAACCTATACAAGACCAGAAAAACAGTAGTTAAATAAAGTACATGGGTAATTTATTTAATAAGAACAATTAAACATGCTCTGATAACATCATTGCCGAAAGTGAATAATCTTGATTCTTGGCCAGTAGTAAGCCTGTTGTGTTAATGACATCAACTAACCTTGCACACATGCCATTGGGTCTTGCCTACAGAGAAAGGTTAGGGAGATAAAAAAAAACTATGGAGAGAAAACAAGAGGGAAACCAAAATTTCACAATTTCTTCAGAGGAGAGAATCATTGTTAAGGAATGAAACTTGGTCACTATTTCTCTCCTAACCTATCCATCCATATTGGGTGCAAATCACATAATGTGTGACAGTCACACGTGCACCTCTCCTCAACACAGCACATCAGACCCAATTTGTCCCTTGTGAGCCTTTTGTCATAATCATCTCCCTTTGATCCTCTCTGTCCTCCTCAACCATTTCTTTCCCTTTTTACCTCCTCTTCAAGAAAACATGTACAACACGAATGATTCCTCTTTCGTGCTCTTCTTTCCTACTCCCATTCCTCTATGGGAATACAACCTTCATATATATCAGTAATTTGTGCTCTTAACGGACTCACTGGGAGACACTATCTGTATGTCAAAGATGGCATATAAATCAGTAATTTATGTGACTAATAATGGTAATTTAGCATTTTTAAGTAACAAAAAAATTTTCAGAGGATTAATTCATACTCTTTCTTGCTAAAGGCAGAATATATATTTGCCTACTGCAGAAACCAGTAATAACAGTCCGACCTCATTTGAAGTTTCAAAACAAAAAACTTCCCAAGTATGTCTTACACAAAGGAAAGAATTACTATCTAGAAATGGATTAACAAAAATAATCCACATAAGACTAATATTCACTGTATATTAGAGGTTTGTAAACTAGTCAAGAAAATTTTGAACAATAGAAATAAGTAAGTCAATATTCTTACCAACAACATGTTGCCAAAATAGTTCCCGCTAACAAGAAATGGAAGAAAGCAACTGAAATAACGGTGAAGACAGAATTAACCAAATTCTCACCATACCTAAACACAAAAGAAAAATTAGATCCTATACAATTAATGCTTACTAGATTTTCTTGAGATAAAAACTAAGCCTAGTTTGATGAATTACACATTTAATGAGAAAACACCAAGTAGGAGTTATAAGATTGCATTTAAAGGTGAATAGAAAGCAATCAACTTACGCAGCACAGTAAGCTGAAGTAGCAACTATCAAGAAAATACAGAAAATCACAGCAAAAGCAGGATCATCCCTAGCCCATTGGTTCTTTGTTTCTGGACACATTAGCAAAAATCAATTATATTGACTACTTTTGCCAAACAACAATCAACAGACAGATCTTACCATATTGACAAATTTGTAGTCAAATGTAAATCCATGAGCTTGAGCATGATATCATGTAAGAGATTGAGCAATAGAACTAGGACCAACTAAATGTACTTTAAGATAACTAGTATACATCTTACCAAACAAAAATAATAGGAGGCAAATAGCATACTATATGTCTAGAATCAAGATATAGTAGATAGACGAAATGAGCAGAGTTGATTAGAACTTGTGTGGGAAATAGTAAAGGGAAGCTTAAACATGATGGATGCAAAGCTTAACATGGGATGTGCCCTTCCTGTGGCATAATGGCATATAAGGGGACACACTGAACACCCAAAAATATTGGTAAATTAAGATCTATAGTTGGTGGTGGGTACCAAGGATTGAGGTCTAGTCTATGTTGCATGATATGGCAAGCAATGGTGCTTCCTCCTAGATCTCCATTGAGAAGGAAAATGGGCCGAGGTTTATTGCCTAGAGCAGCAGTGAGGTTCAAAAGAAAATCAATGCTTTTCACTTCTTCCTCCTCCCAGATTAAGGCAAAAGACCATATATGAAGAAGGAAAAGAAGAAAAAGACCATACATGACAAAGGAAAATAAGTAAAAAGGAAGGAAACAAAAAGGAATAGAGGAGAAGGAAATATAGAAGGAGAAGAGGGAGGAGACAGATTGAAGCAAGCGAGGCAGGGGTTGAGTCTGGTTAGGGATAGCAATGGGACACAGCATGACTGACTTTTTAACTTTCCATCTTGCCTCATATGCCAAGTGGGGTGGGGAAGGTCATGGAATAAACTTCTCTTCCCCATTTCCCTCCTACTCATTTAGGACAAAGTACTAAAATACATAATAAACATCAAGGATTGAAATTTCGAACCGTATCGAGCAATACTGGCGAAAAATTTCGTTCTGCCAACGGACCAACACCGCACAGGCATTCCGGACTGGGATATTGTCTAGAGGCGTTGCCCAAGCGACGGCTCCAAAGGCCGCGTGGGCCGCGCCCCCTGTTGCACATGGCCAGTCGCAATTCCTTTTTTTTTACTTAGGTTTAATAAAAATTTAATAATCAATTTCTAGCTATAGTTAGGGATAATTTAAATAAACTTAATTAAAACCCATAAAATTATCTTATTATTTTTTTAAAATATTTTATTTTTTATTTTTAAATATTAGATTAATTTTTTATTTTAGTTAATATATTTTATATTTAAAAAATACCGAAACTATACCGGTACGGTATGATACGATATGATACGAAACTGTATCGTTCGAGTCCGGATCTGAAACCTCGGCACGACTCGATATTTTAAACCTTAATAAACATGATAGTCTCTAAAATATAAATGTAAACTAAACTTTACATGGTGCAAGTGAGGTGAGGCAAAAAAAACTTATCCTATACCCACGCCACCTTGTATAATAGGGTTATCTTTTATTCTGTCCCCATCTACATAACAGGGCAGGGCAGACTTAATTGGGGAGGAAGGTGGGCCATGATCAGGGAAGGCTAAATTGTCATTCCTAAGTCTGGCACAACAGGTTGGTGCTGGCATTGTACCATGTCTTAGAAGATCCGTTACTTTAGCATGAGAAGCACACACACAAAAAAAAAAAGCTTACTAATTAACATAGAATCAAAACACTATAGCATTTTGGGAGAGAAACCTATCTCAATAGAGATATTTTGAAAGAGTTCTATGACATTATAGCAAAATTTAACGTAGTAAGTCATATGCTTTTCTTTTAAAAGTCTTTTACAAAACAAGATAACAAAGTTAAGAAAACCGAATAATAGAAAGAAAGAAATCAAAATACCAATATGCAACCAAAATGATAAACATAAGATAGAATATCTTACATTATGGTAGATAGCTAAATGGAAGTGATAATTAATTAACGAAAAATAGATATCAGGCACTTAATGAAAAGCATAAAAACTTACGTTTATGATACTTTGTGTGCTGATAGCTACCTTCCAAAGGTAATGTCGACATGTAAAAACACAGTAAACTTCAATAAGAAACTCCCAACACAATGAACATAAGTCAAGAAAATAGGCAATCAAAGCATTACAATTTTATTTTTGAAAGGCACTGAAAATCATTTAACTAAAGAAAAATGTTGTTTATAGTCAAATGATACTCCTCTGAAGAAATTAAAACAAGAGTGCTATATCAAACCATGGAAAGACTTATTCCTCAATATCTATTTATACAATCAGAAATATTTAAGGCCAGGAAAACTATAAAAGAGGTTATTACAACAAGATTGCACTTCTTTGCCTTTCAAAAAATTCCATTTCCCCCACAATTGTCTCTCTTTTTTTATTGCTAATCATGTATGTCAAAATCAACCTGTTGTGCATTCATGATCATACGTAACACAGAATTAGCTACCGCTGGTTATGTAGGGTGGTCACCGAATGGTTGTAAATCTGTCCCTATTATATGCAATGGACACGTCAATTTCAATCTACAAGTGGTGCCTGTATGAAAAACTAAGCTATATAAAGCAATGATATGCAATAAATGCTACAAAAGAGCAATTTAAAAGACTCTCTCGTATATTATTCTATTAAATGCTTTTCCCAATCAAGTTGTCCATGAAAGACTCTCTTATTTATTCCTCCATAAAGTGTTTCTCCCAATCCATCCATGATCAAACAGCTTGAAAAATTGATAACCGACGACTAGTTTTTTCTTTGCAATTCACCTTTTCAAGTTAATGAAGAAATTTGCGAAATCCTCCAATTGATGCTTCCATTTAGAACTACATAATTCAAAATTTACTTGATTCTTCAATTTGTGCTTCCATTTAACACTAAAAGATTAAAATTTCAATTGGTTCATCAAACTCTCTCTCTTCTTTGAACTTGTCTTGCTGAACTGTGAAATCCACTAAAAGACAACCAGATGTCAAGTTTATCTAGGAAAACATTTTCTTCAAATTTTCATGGCCCACATTATGCAAATAATAAACGAACTTCATGGAAATGCAATAGATGATGACTAAGACTATGCTTCATCACTAATAGAAAAAGGATAAAATCATCAGGTCATTTACTAATACAAAAGTACACAAATTTAACAAAAATTGAAAGAGCAAGAATTTGATATATATTCAAAAATCATGCATGATATTTACACAAATAAAGATGAAATTAGCTTTAGGACAGATACTAAGATACAATGCATTGATAAAGCATTTGAAATAACTGCATTTGAGAAAGATACATACACAACTTTAGGGGAGGTGCAGAGGTGGAGCATTTGCCAGAATGAATACTCTATATCCATTTGTTGCCACTAAAATACCAAACCAAAATGCTCTATGAGACAATTTAATTCACAATCAAATGCTAAGTAATGATATCCTAGCATTAACAAAAGTATCAATGGTATGTAAAGAAATTTTTATCAATGGCTTTAGTTCCAGTAATCGAAAGTATAGAATTCAGGTACAACAAGCAAAGTTATTCACAAAAATGTTGAAATAAACTATGTTCTTGAGAAAGAGAAATTTCCATTTTTGGTGGCATTATCTTAATGTTAGATTGCTAACTGATTATCAAATCCTAAACTTCCATAAATTTACCATTGTTATTTTAAAGCTTCTCTTTTATCCAACTAGCAAATGAACTTATTGTTAGTATCAATTTAAACCAATGCTCAGTGTTTACTCAATTTGACTCTTACCTTGCATGTGCAAGTAATCCAAATGATTAAGTTACCAGACAAACTTTACATACCCTAACCCAAAAGACTACAGGGGATTTGACGTGGTTTAGCTCCTTGGAAAGGACATTGGTGAGGTTGGAATGCTGAATTAAGGAGGAGAAAACAAATGAGTACCCATGCTAGTATTTTCTAACTCGAATTTGCTCATGTTTCAAGGCAAAAGTAGAAGAAGAGAAAAGATTGGTGTGATTGGGTTAAGTACTAATTATCTTTGAAGGGGAATGTTCATCAAGAGGATGGCACAATCAGATATTAATCTAAAACAATAAGAACTCTTAGCTTGCAAGTGGATGTAAAATGCATAAAGCACACTCGAAGAAACAAGAAGTGGGGTTTCAACTTCGGAAGGAAGTAGGAAGCAAAATAGTTTTCTGTATTATGCTCAGCAAGGGCATTTAGGCATTGCAAGCATGAATTTCTGAAGGCACTTGTGTCGCATGAAACTACAATCCAAAATACACAGGTACTGCAAATTGATTGATTCGTCAATTAAAGTAAAATGTTTTATCTCATTAACATCTGACATCCTGATAACTCAGTCGGTCATATCTACTACCTATTCATTGTCCTATTTTTCTTAATGCTGAAAACAGATCCAGATTTTTTTTTTCCACATATGGCTTCTCATTTGCATTCTGCAACGGAATTCTCAAAGTTTAATAGTTATATAACACCCTCTCTTTAATACGTCGATCTAGATGAAATCTACCTCAAATGCTCCTGCAGGAGCGGGTTACACTACGGTCTGTTTGGCCATGCACCGCAGAATAATTTCCCAACCTCGTTCCATAGCGTTCTATAAGCTAAACCCTTGATGTAACACTCGAATAAAGAAATTAACGGCCAGGTGATGATCGATGCTTTCACCCAATTCGAGATTCGCCAGGCCTCTATGACCGATCACTACACAAGTCAAATCGAGTCCCCCCAAAGAATACGTTTTCTGAGATTAGCATCATAAGCTTCCGCGTGATTGGGGAAAGAACAGAAGGGGGAGGTCGAGGGCGAACCTTGACGATGCGGCGGAGGTACTGGGCCAGCACCGGGGTCGACCGCGCGCCGGAGGGTGCGCGTCCCTTCGACACGGTCGGCAGCATCTTCCCCTGAATCGATCTGTCGCCCTTCCCCTCCTCGTAACCGAGATCTGAAGAAGGAAGAAAGAAACGAATCGAACACAACGGAGCTCCCGATCGCCCAACCTCCCCTTACTTCTTAAAAATAAATTAATAAATAACAATAATGATAATAATATTGTGGTGGGCTGGGCCGTGAGACATGGACCGGGCCAGAGTTCAAAATGCAATAAGATTGCCCAATTCAATGTGTCAATAGCAATGAAGAGGCCACAATAATAATAAAATGATAAAATGCAAAATAACCGGGCAGAAATTAAAAGGACGTCTCCACTATATAAACATCAAAAGACATCGTCCATTTTTCTCCCTAAACCCTAAAGTCATTCATTTTACCCTAGTAGCCGGTGCTGGGCACTGGATTGGCCGCCGTATGCGCTTCCCGATCAGTCACCCCCAAAGATAGTCAATGAGGCTAACTGAGATTATCAGAAAAACATCATTTTACCTGTAGCTAAATTAATTACGACAAAGCAGAATTACATAAGAGAATAAGAATTCGAATTTCGTTCAAATAATATCAATATCCTTAGATTTTTGATTTACCTCCTCATAAATAGTTATTGATCAACTATAACTTCTCAATTTACCTTCTCATAAATGATTGTGAAACCACTGAAATAGCAGATTTCACTTTTTTTTTTTAAACGTCCATTAAAGAAAAAAAAAAAAAAAAGAACAACCCTAACAAATTGAAAAGAACATCCCAATCAGATATTTTATCTTCAAAATATTCCTTATTCTATTATTATTATTATTAGTTATTAATAGTTACTAAAATTTATAGTTATAACATGTTTAAAATTTAAAATTTAATTTGATTAAAATAAAATAGATGATTTTTTACATTATAATATTTGTTACACACTTGTAATTAAATTTTAAATTCTAAAACTTTGAATCTTAAATTTTAAACTCTAAATATATCATATCAAAATATTTTTATCAATTTAATTATAATTATTTAAATTTTATTAAAATCATTTTAAATCAATTAAAATTATTTTAAAATAGTATAGTAGAAACTACTAAATAGTTATTACAATAATATTATATTAAGTATTATACATTATAATAGTTATACAATAACTTCTACACATTATACTAACTACTAATAGTTATTACAACGATAAAGAATATTACAGGATAAAATATCTCATGAGAGGCATTTTTGATTTTTACTAAAAGAATAATAATAACAAAACAAACAATCAATCAAACAAAATTTGACAAAAGTCAAAAGTCAACGGGTCAATTTCAACGAAGACAAAACTGTGGTTGAACGGAGGGCTCCTGAATTGCTTGCCCAAGTGACAAAATACGAGTCAATCGGGACCAAACCAATTTATTAGGCCGCATTGTAATTCAACCGAGCCAACTGTAATTTGGATGTTTGCTAAAGATAGCTTTGATCTGATTTGATTCAATTTAATTGTCGGTCTATCAAACATTCAAACTCACAAAGGAGTCAAAGCCGCACAATCTACCAGAGAGTCACTTCATCAATTCTCTTTGATGTCAAATTGTAGACTAGAATAAACCCAAGATATATCCTTCTTTGGTGCATAGCTTGCTTGAAAAATTCAAGATGAATAAATATAATTAACTAAGAAAAATTCTACGAGTAAATAAAAATCGATTGTATTCTCAAAGATTGAGGAGCACAAGTCCATTAAGGATTAAGGAAAAAGGGAGAAAAGAAAATAAATAAAATAAGCAAAAAGGAGACAAAGGTGGAGGATGCTAAATTGCCATCATCTCATGCCTATCCGCAGTCCGCTGACTGTGGACCATCACAACAATAAAGACCAATTATTTATCATTATTGTTCTGATTATTTCAAGCACATTCCTTTCATATCGTCAAAAGCAAGCAATTAAGGAATGGTTTACTTACTTAAATCAAATACAGAAGAAAACAAATTATAAAGAATAATTTTGAAGGGATTGCAAAGAATCTAAGCGTCATTGACCATGATCATTATAAGAAAACAATTAACATTTGACTTCTTCTCCTTTTGTCTCTCGAGCCAATCAAGTATCCGATCAACCAAACCTTGCTCGGCGAGAGATGACTCGATCCAAGCCTGATCGAGATCGACATTAACAAGACTAGGCTAAACATTGACAGACAATCTTAACATGGGGAACACGATCTAATCCTTGAACACGTGCGGGGTTGACTATGGGTGAAAGTATCTAATTTGATACCGTACTTCCCACGTGACAGATCGACAACACTCAGCATGGTCAACGAGAATTAAATTGAAGGGATTGGAAAGAATCTAAGCGGCAGCTTCCTGGTTGTTTCCTCGCACATAATTTCTCCCCCTTTCCAAGTAGCAGTATTTATACTTAAATAGACACACAATAAACTCATAAATAAAAAACTATATTATAAGAAACCTTTAAATTTAAACTTACAAACAACTCACTAAAACTTACAAAGAGCAAACAAGTTATGAGTTTATCATAACTTACATTTTATCATTTACAAAACTCTCTGTTCCATCTAAAATTAAAAAATTTCAAGCTCAGTTAGACTTTGACTCGCCAAAAGCATTGAAAGTAAGTGCGAGCCTATCAAGATATTCCCAGTGCCACATGAATTCAGTTTCGAGAGAAAGGCACACGTGCGGCGGCATGCCGGCAGTGGTGGGGAAGGGGGAAGTGGGGAGTTGGTGGGGCACGTGTACCACCCTGGATTCCTTTGTCATCTTCTCTATTATTCCTCCGCTTTATTTCTTCCACGGGTTCCTTCCAGCAGACCCGAGGAGGGGAGGGGTTCGTAACGGGCGATACGGTTACGGATAAATAAAGCGGCCGAGCCGTGGAAAGAAAAGTCAGTGACGGACAGCTGGGAGAGCTGGAGACGCGTAACCGCTGCGAACTGAAAAAGATATGATTCCTCTTCCTCCCCTTAAATCTCGCATCCCTTCCCCCTTTCCCTTCCTTTCCCGCTCAATGAATGGCCCACAACAAATTAATAATTATTTTCTCAATGATAAAAAATAAAAAAGAATTAATTTTTAATTTGGAAGTAGAGGATAAGGAGGAGGAAGAAGGGGTGAGGAAGCAGCCTACAGGATCCTCCACCGGTTCAGTTTGCGAACCGAAAAGCGTACGCCACGTACGAGCAGCAGAAAGAGCCAAGAATACGGACCGGCCTGATCCGACCTACTGCTACCGGCCCTCGTGGGCGTAGCATCGGCTGCTAGGATTATGCCCGGCAAAGCCATCTCGCTGCTGCTCCTAAACACATTTTAAACGGGATTGCTTTGGGCAGGAGAATCTACATTATGATTTAGTTAATAACCTACTAACCGACGTGTTAACAAAGGATTAAGGAAGGAAGGAAGGAAGGAGGGAGGAAGGACGATTGAATGGGAGAGAGTGCCGTTGTGCGTGTGTGTGTGTGGTATCCAGCCTGGCCAAATCGAAATCCACCGCCAGCTCAGTGGCAGTGCTGCGAATGCTAAATTTATCCAGAAGGTTTTAATTCGATGGAAATCATTGCATGCACGGAGGGAAGGCCCATGAACATGAGGTCGTAAGATACCCGTTGACGGCGAGTCAAAATCTGCAGCTGGCGCGTTCAAATTCTGAAGGCGCAAGTGGGCCAAGGGTTTTCGATCAATAGATGCGAGAGTAGAATCTGCGGGAGGTCAGTGAAGGATGGGGGTGGTATTTGACGGTGGGGAAACGGACAACACGCCGTTACTTGAGGTTCAGTGTACCCGAATGCGGACCGACTGGTGTTATTGGATAGGAGCAGTTTGGTGGGCCCTGATGCTTGATCTGAGTCCGAACGGGTGAGAGCGTAGCTGGTGATGGTTGGGACGAAAGCGACGGCCGGACGGGGGCGGGAAAAGGACGACGCGTGTCTGAGGCCAGCTGTGAGCGAGCCAAATCAGCCTGAACCGGTTCGAAACAAACGCTCGGTTAGACCGATGCACCGGTTGCAACCGATGACATGCTCTATAAAACACGGTCCAAATCCATCCCAGTGTCCTTCGTGTTATTCTACTCATACGACGGCGTCTCTCTCTCTCTTCTCTCTCTCTCCTTCTCTAAAGTTGAACTCGAGAACTTGAACAGCGGAGGATTGAAGGTAGCTCTCTTCTGAGGAATAGCTTGCATGGAGGCAGCGACGGGGAGCGGTAGGAGCAAAGAGATGGATAGGATAAAGGGGCCGTGGAGTCCGGAGGAGGACGCGGCGCTGCAGCGGCTGGTGCAGAGGCACGGGCCGAGGAACTGGTCGCTGATCAGTAAGTCGATCCCTGGGCGGTCGGGCAAGTCGTGCCGGCTGCGGTGGTGCAACCAGCTGTCGCCGCAGGTGGAGCACCGCCCATTCACGGCGGAGGAGAACGAGATAATCATCCGCGCCCACCGGCGCTTCGGTAACAAGTGGGCCACGATCGCGCGCCTCCTCTCCGGCCGCACCGACAACGCGATCAAAAACCACTGGAACTCCACGCTAAAGCGCAAGTACACGGCCCTGGGCAGCGACGCTCAGCACCAGTACGAGGGGATCATGGCAGCCAAGGAGATGGCGGCGGCCGATTCAGAGGAGGCCTCGGAGAGGCCGCTGAAGAGGGCCAGCAGCGACGGGCCGGTGTTCTTGTCTGGAGGAAGCTTGGGGCTGTGCTTGAGCCCCGGAAGCCCCTCGGGGTCCGATCTAAGCGAATCCAGCCACCATAGCCACCCAGCGGAGACGTCTCACATCTATCGACCATTTCCCAGTACCGGCGGTATCATCCCTCCTATCAGTTCCTCCTCCCAATACCCTCAAAGTGAACACATCTCAACTGCTACCGCCGCTACCACAAGTGGCACCCCGATCGAGAAGGACGATGATCCGGTGACCTCCCTCACCCTCTCACTACCGGGGTCAGATCCAATGGACACAACCTCCGACCACCAGCAGCATCATCAAAACCAGAGCGAGCTGCAGCTGCTCCCGGGTTCGATTCACCCCCCGCAACAGGCGGACTCCGCTGATGCCGTCGTGTGCCCACCGACCTCCTTGAGCGCAGAGTTTCTAGCGGTGATGCACGAGATGATACGGAAGGAAGTGCGGTGCTACATGGCCGGACTGGAGCAGTGCAGTGTGCAGCCGCAGGCGGAGTCCGTCCGCAAGGCCCTAGGCCTGACCAAGATCGACTAGACCAGGGCTAACTCATCCCCTCTATAGAAGGCAACGGGTTGGATGCACGAGCATCCATCGGAGATCTGATGTGAGAATAAAAGAAAGGAAAAAAAAAAAGAAATAGCAGAACAAGAAAAAAAAAAACGTCTGCTGTAGGTCTTTCAAATCTACCATGTTCAATTTCCCATCTCTGTTTTTTTTCCCTGTTATTTTTATACAAAATAAGAGCTAAGTGAATTATTATTTGCTTAAGCTTGGGTTGGAAGATGTCAAATTAGCGCATGGATACAAATGCGTGGAGTTTGATGGAGAAGCGACAGCGAACCGATGGCCGTCTACTTCCCGCCCGCCCCAGTAATTATAGTTTTATTTGGAAACTAACGGAAATTGCAGCAGCTGGAGAAGATAAAGATGGAGTCGAATGGGGACGGGACGGGTTGGGCGTTCTTATCTGGAACCAAGATTAAATAAACGTTCACGGCACGAATCGCTATGGTGAAAGGGAGTGAAATCGATAATGAAATTGCAAGGGTGAAGCAGTGATTGATTTGGTCATCAGCGGAGGTGGGAGAGAATTCGGAATTGGTTGTGTTGTGACATGGAGCAACGAGCAAAAGGGGATGTGGATTAACATCAGTTTGGCTGCATGCCTGTTGGGCAGCAGTTGCGTAGTTGAATTATTATTGAACTGGGGAGGAGGGGGCCTAGTGGTTGACAGGACTTGCGGCCAAGTGACGCCTACCGCACTGGGGGCTTGTGTCCTTGCGCTTCCAAGTTCCAACAGCGACAGCGTCGCCGTGGCTCTCGTCTTCCTTCTCTAGTCGACATCCATTGTTTACTTTTATGGCTTACCGCCCCTGATAACAAGTTAGGTCCAAACAGTCAATTTAAATGATTTTAATATCTGACCCGACCTATCATTTCAACTGGTTTCAGAGATCAACTTTGATTGAATCGAGAACCGATAAAGGCGTTTACACTTTACAGCACTACTACTTTGGTTCATGCAAATGATATTTCAAATACTAAATTTTATATAATGGCCTTATTTTTGTTGTTGGTTTATTTTGTCTTTATTCTCTTCGTGTGTTCTGTGTTCATAATTCTACGCGTGGATTTAGAGTTTGCAGATGATAAAAGTTAAAAAAACTAACCGATATCCAAGTTGCAAAGGGTAGTCGCTTATCCTTCACCGTGCCGTTAGATTGTTCCTATCAACGTGTGAAAGCCAGATCGCATGATCATCAAAATAGCAGGTAATAGTGACATCTCAACCACAGTTGAGCTGCCTTCCATCTGTGAAAAAGAAAGAAGTTATGAGATATACAAAGGATGAAAACTAGAATGTCAGTACGAACCTAAAAAAAAATCTTTACGTTTTCTTTATTTGTTTTGAATATCTTTTTTTTTGATTAATTCTCCTACCAAGAATAGATTCAGTTATTATGATGATATCAGAAAGCTGGCATTCAATTCAACTTGAGAAGGCATTTAGATACGAATGGATACTAAAGTAGATGCTGAAATGCTAAACTAACAAACATCTACATCGAAGAGATGCAAAGAACAAGAAGTAAAACAACTGAGAATTACAAAAGCACAGGTGAAAAGTGTGGTGAAGTTTGATGACAAACAACTTTACCATTGAAAAGCGTAGAAGAGAAAATGAAGGATGAGGACAGAGTGATTTTAAGGTTGTGAACCAATAAAAGGGCACACCAATTAAGTTGCAAAATCAGATAGTGTGTAAGTAGATTTTCCACCAATTTAAGGGGCATCATAAAGGGAAACTTGAATGCTAAGCATGTAAAAAGAAATTACTAATCCACACATTCTTTAGAGCTTTGATCATTGTGGATAAGAAACCATTTGCATTCATTAAAGCGACTAAAGGAAATAATGCACTTTGTTGAAGAAATGCAATGGACAAGGAAATCCATGCTCTAAATAAGAATGATACTTGGACTTTAATGAACTTACAAAAGGAAAGAAAAACAATTTGATAAAAATGGGTCAAAAGAGAACTTGGATGGCTCAAAATTTTTCACAAGAGGGTATTGACTTCTTTAAGGTATAAAATAAGGCTTAGTAACAGCAAACAATAGTCAATAATACATCACAAATATCCATGTGAATAATGGAAAGAAACTAAGCAAAATTGCAAAAAGTATCTATCATGAATACCTTCACAAAACAGAGAGGCGATCACTTATTCTAAGAGTTTCGCATCAGCAAAAGAACTCCACACCATTATCAACATAATGTCTAATAACTACTAACCACCAATCAATGCATAGTTAGACTTATCCATTGTGCGTGGACCTCCGCACTCTCTCATTCAACAATAGAGTGATGCCCATCTGTGCTCTAACACATACACAACTAACAGATAAAGCCCAAGCGTGTTGTGTCCAGCGCATCACACTAACTAGCAGGCCAATGCATGATTGAGATGAAAAGATAAATGCAATTGCTAAATGGTCTAGAAATCATTCCAATGGGCAAAAGACCCCATCCACAATAAGGTCAACATCCGCTAACACACCTCAAGTACATCATCAAATATTACATTAGGTTATGTAGTATGATCACCAAGTTCTAACCCACATTAATGAGTCTAACCACTAGGCCAACATCAATAAATAATCATCATGTTAATCACCGAAACACAACCGAATCACTCCACAAGATCACATGCTAAACCACATGAAACGATATCATGTGAAATCAATCAAATAAAACATCATAAGCGCACATCATAATACATTACAAGAATAGCTACACAGGTAAACCTTGGTATGATAAAAGATACATACCCACTATATAGTTGCATTAACATACATCACGAGATCCAGCATGTCCTCAAAACATAAGAGAACAACAATATAATGAACAAAACTAAGGTGTAAGAATACAAGGCAATAAAGCAGCACAAGCATATAGAATAACAAGGTAAACTGAACTCTCCGCAATATTCAACACGTCAAGTCCAATCCCCCAAGCAAATAGGAACTACAATAGTCCATAAATTCTGAACAAATGCAAAGTTAATCGGAAAAAGAAAACCTACTCGGGCATCACCTGATTAGCTCCCGTGTCGATCTGCACGCACTAGGCGCGTGGAAGAAGGGGTGGAGTGGAGGAGGTAGCAGTCGCCTTTTTCATCGACTCCATTGCTCTCCTTATCGCAGCTTTCAAGCGATCGCCGGATCCCGAAACCCCCATTTCACTCGCGCCCTTTTCCCTCCTCTCTATTCCGCTTCATTTTATAAGAGCAGATGCGTGGAACGTTATTGGGCCTCTCAGTTAGGGCCCACGAGCTTCTTGATTAAACTTTCAAATTCGGCCTTGAATGGTTGAAAAAAAGTAAATATCAATTTAAACCTTGTAGATCAATAATTTAAAAATGGGGGTTCAATGTTTAATTTATTTTCTTTTTTCTACATTAAAAGACAAGAGTAATTTGGGCAAAATTACGATACACCAACAATAAGTTTAGTAGACATACGTATAGGATTCTTCGGCTCTAATTTATATTATATTATCATATATACTTAAATAAATTTTATTTAAATTTAATTATTATTCAGCAAATGTTTTATTTTTTTTATTTATATTTAGTGAAATATCACCTAATTGAATCATTTATTAGTTATCTAAATATATATATATCATCTAAAATATATGTAATCTCTACTTTCTTTTTTTTTAATATTCTCATTTTTTTATTCATTCTCGTATGTTAACACATTCATATTAATATTTTTATTTTTATTGTTCTCATCTTATAGTAATATGTTTAAGTCATAATTTAATATTTAACTGTATATAATATAACATGTCTAATTCTTCATAATTTTATAAAATTTATTTAAAGTTTAAAAGTATCATCATAAGTATTATTTTTACCATTTCAAATATTATATTTATATTTTATATAAAATATTTCTTTCAAACCTTTCATCCTTTCACATCTACATTAATTATAATATCATTTGAGTGCCTACACCATTAACTCTCAATTCCAATTTATTACAAACTGATATTATTCAAAATTTTACTGTATTTAAAAAATTAAACGTTAATTAATATATAAATATTATAACACTCATATTTAATATCATTATCCACGTATTAACTCTTAATTCAAATTTATTAATAAACTTTTTTTAACGGCCGTCGATATAAGAACATGGAACGATGGATAGTCTGTTATGAACTTTTCTTGAATTATTCTAATATTTGATATCGGATGTCAATTAAAAAATAATAATAATTATTCAAACTTATTAGAAACGGATATTATTTATAAAAACAATTAATGCTACAGCGGCAAGCATTAAATCGATATGCACGTGAATGGCACATGTTTCGCACGTGTATCGACTAACATTAACCGGTAATTTATTTTAAAAAATGAAGATCCTCTCAGTTCGTCGGCCGCGCCGCTTTCTTGGTCAAGTCGTCGACGAAGGCTTGAATGTGGCGGTCCGACGACCCGCCCTCCGACACCGCCTTCGCCGCCGCCTCCTTCCACTCACTCGCACGCCTCCTTATCGCCTCCGCTGTCTCGCCCTCCGTCACCGCCTTCACGCACCGCTGCAATTCCGCCCGCGTCGCCGGCGCCGGAAGCCTTACACCGACCCCGCACGCCTCCGCCAGCATCTTCGCGTCCGGAACCTGGTCGCCAAATTGTGGGTACGCCACCACCGGCACCCCCGCCGTGAGCGCCTCCATGGTGGAGTTCCAGCCGCAGTGCGTCAAGAAGCACGCCACCGCCTCGTGCTCTAAGACGCGCTCCTGCGGACTCCACTCCACCAGCATCCCGATCCCCTCCGCCTCCACCGCCTCGGCGAACCCCGCCGGAAGCCGCTCCCGCGCGTCGCTACGCACCACCCACAGGAAAGGCCGGCCGGTATGCTTCAGACCCCACGCCACCTCCTCCATCTCCTCCTCTGTCAGCACCACCACGCTTCCCACCGATACGTACACCACCGAGCGGGGAGGATGCCGCGCCAGCCACTGGATCGACTCATCCGCGGCCTTGAACAGATCGGCTTTGATCTCCCCGCCGCCGATCTCCTTCGATCCGGCTCCCTCTGCCGGCGGATCGACCAGCGGCCCTATGGGGATGATGACCTGGTGATGCGAGATCGCCTCGATCGCTTCGTGCTCCAGCTCGTCGAAGGTGTTGGCGAACACCCAGGAGGCGTTCGACAAATTGCCGAACTGTTCTAAAATCACAATTTTGAGGATCTGATAGGGCGACGTCCAGAGGAGAAAGGTGGGGAGGTCCTCCGGCCGCAGCGGCGGCAGGCCGGGGAGTTGGACGGTTACATCGGGGTTGTCCTCCGAAGGGAAGGTGGCGAGGGCGTGGTGGCAGTGGTAATAGATGGAGAAGACGGCAGCGGACTGGACCCAGAGAACTCCGCTGGGGAGTCCAAGGTCGGCGGCGACGTCGAGGACCCAGGGGACGAACGGATTGCCGACGATGCAGGCGACGGGAACAACCTGGCGGCGGACTAGGGCGGTGAGGGCGGGGGGTCCGGCGGAGCGGAGGGCGGCCATGAAAAAATCGAAGTCGAGTTGGCGAACGGGGTCGTCGGGGGCGATGCCATCGGAGAAGAACTCGAAGCGTATGAAGCCGCGACCAACGCGGGTGGGGTCGGCGAGTGCGCCGACGGAGGTGGACGCCGCGGCAGCGATGCGGCGGGCGGTGTCGTCAGTGGAGCAGAGCGTGACGAGGAGTCCTTTGGCGGCGACGCGCTTGGCGAGGCGGAGGAGCGGGTTCAGGTGGCCCTGCGCCGGGAAAGACACCATGACGACGTGGGGCATCGGCGAGTCCCCGACGCCGGCGCCTCCTTCCTCCGTGCCCGTCACGGCGATGGCCATGCACACAATTACAAGGTGCTACTTACTATTCCTCTTCCTCAATTGCGTTCTTTGTTCGAAATGATCGAGAACGGATGTATAGAAGCAGCAGCCCATGTTCTTGTCTCCTCGAACTCAACGATAATGGATGACGTCTAAATTTGGCTTCTTCCAAGTCAATGGATACAACTGCAACTCCAAAGTCATAGCTCACAACACAAATTTGGGAGAATTGAAATGGTCGGAGCTTGGTGGTGAAACTGAAGCAAGCAGTGACGTCGGAGGTTTGGCTTTAGCATGTGTCTTGCCAATGCCGATGAAGAGAGCAATGACGTCGTAGCAGGATGGCGACGCCCTCTTGTCAAACGGTTTTGTTTTTTTAATTTTTAATGACATGTTTTTTTATAAGAATGAATAATAAAAGGATAGGGATTTTCCATGAAAAGGTAGATCTTGCTATCATGAAAAGGTAGATCTCCTTTTTAACGATCTTGATCAGGATTCACTGGGGTCACCAAGTTGTGCTTGTCATTCCATGTCTTTGGCTACATACTGAGGCCTTGTTTGTGTCTGAAGCAATGGTGTTTGCCATCACAGACCTTGTCTAGTTTTTAATTCAAACTGAATTCCATCAACTGGCAAGCTGAATGAATCTGAACCCAAAGTCAAACTGTATGCTTGAAGCAATTCCTCACTCTTTCTGTTCATACAGAGCCTCAAAGATTGAATGTTTGAAAGTCAAAAACTTTAACCCACTCGTTGACAAACATCTTCTGCAGCGAACAATACTCCATCAGTTTGTCCAATGATAAACTTTTTGTCAGTGAACAATACTTCATTCAGAAGCTTTTTGATATTTTTGCCCTGTATATTTATTTGTTTATTCAAAAGTTTCAAACTTTCAATGAACAAATCTAAGATGGAAAATTGAAATGACAGAGAAAAATGTACAGAAAATAGAGCAGTTCTGTTTTTAAAAAGGAGCCTTTTTTACGTGAGCTAGCCTCTGTTTTGGGTTTACATCCATGCAGAGAATTTGCAAGAACGAGGAGAAAGACGACGACACGGATCACAATTATGGAAAAGAAAGATCAAATTCTAACCTTTTTCGTAGTAAAAATCCTTTTTTTTTTTTGTTGTCTCAGTTCCCAACGCCCCAGACTCTTTCACCGACAAAGCTCATAAATCGCTGCACAGAGCTCTTGCTGATCCCATTAATGGCGGAGTTGTCGCCATCACTCATTTCCTCCTCCGCGGCGGCTGCCGCCTCGGCAGTTCCGTCTTCGTCGCTGTTGGAAGTATCGTCGTATTGGGCGATGCCGCCATCTAACGCCGGAAAGAGCTGATGTAAGTCTGCTTTACCTTCCTCCGGCGTTGCGGAGGGCTCAAAGGCAGCACCTTTCCGCCCGCCGTGGCCGCCGCCGCTCCGCCGCCGCTGGCGGCCGCGCTCCCGCTCCTTGGACGCCAGTCCCTCCTCCACCGCGTCGATGATGTGGTGGATGACCTGCCTGTTGGGCGACGCGTCCCACCGAGCCCAGAAGCTCGTGTAGCACCCGAAGCACCGGCATCCTAGCTCCGGCGGGTGCGCCCGCCACCGCGGCGGCCACTCCCTAATCCGCCTCTCCCCACCGCCAGAAAGCAAGTAAGCCAGAACGTCCTGCTCCTCCGCCGTCAAAGCGGCCAGCAACGCCAGCAACGATGCCGGGAGCGCCTCCAGGAAGTCAGGAGGCGGGGCCGGGTGGACCCGCCGCGCCTGGCCGTTAGCAAGCATCTTCATCTGCCACTGCCAAGATGGGTTTTTGAAGGATGAAGGAAGGGTGAAAATAGTTGCTTCGGAATGGGAGCTTGGTGAGTGTTCTTGAGATCATCGTTGAGCTCCAAGACCGGAAAGAGAAGAAGGGTGAGAACCATAAGAATTAAAGGAGAGTGTTGATTCTGTATTCATGTATTTATGTCTGTGAGAAACGGAGTTATTATATGGAGTCTCCGATTGACAATGGAGCTCCTATTAGATTGCAAAGAGAAGAAGTGTGAGATTAGAAATTAAGGATCTTGATTTAATCACTACGAAATTTAAGTTAAATCATAAATTGGAGATGGAGAACAAGAAGAATAAGAAATGTTAAAGAAGAAAAGTGTTGATTATGTATCTGTGCGGAATTATTATATGAAGTCATCAAAAGAAATATATCATTCGCAATTAGAAGGTGTTATATCGAAGGAAAAGAAAATATTATATCACTGCGGTAGTTAAGTAAACTATTATCCATGTCTATACGATTTAGGACCATGCTATTTTAGGAGGACAAGTGATCTCCTGTTGCATATTCCACTATCTTGCATGTTAATCTGATAGTGGTTAAATAAATGTGGGGCACTAAGTAGGTCATGGAGTCAGTTGACCAGGGGATCGAGTTAGAGATCGATCACTAAATTAGAAGAGAGAGCTCAAGCGGTTGATCAGGAGGTTGAGTCGGAGATCAACCGTTAAGTTAAAGGAGACAGCTCAGGCGGTTGACTAGAGGGTTGAGTCAGAAATCAACCACTAAATTAGAGAAGAGAGCTCGAACAGTTGACCAGGAAGTCAAGTTGAAGATCGACTATTGAGGTAGAGAGAAGAGCACAGATTTAGAACTCGAGACATTGAGCCAAGCTAACTGTGAGGTTAGATAATGAACTGAGTCAATCGGCCATGAGATCGGATATTATCTCCGTCGTCTCCTTGTCAATTGAATCGATCTTCACTTTTTTTGACCTATGCATACTAATTCAATAATAGTGAGGAAGGAGAAGGAGAAGGGAAGGAGAATGGATTGGTGGTCGGGAACGGAGACCGTTAGCTCTTGTGTTACTGTTGAGGAGACGCCATGGATGAAAGTTGGAGGAGCAAGAGATTCCTTGCCGTTGGATAAAATAAATAATAATTGAAATATTATTTTAAAAAATTTTAAAAATGGATTTATTTTTATCGGATGTCAATTAAAAAATAATAATAATAATTCAAACTTATTACAAACGGATATTATTTATAAAAACTATTAATGCTACAGCGGCAAGCATTAAATAGATATGCAGGTGAATGGCACATGTTTCTCACGTGTATCGACTAACATTAACCGGTAATTTATTTTAAAAATGAGGGTCCTCTCAGTTCGTCGGCCGCGCCGCTCTCTTGGTCAAGTCGTCGACGAAGGCTTGAATGTGGCGGTCCGACGACCCGCCCTCCGACACCGCCTTCACCGCCGCCTCCTTCCACTCACTTGCACGCCTCCTTATCGCCTCCGCTGTCTCGCCCTCCGTCACCGCCTTCACGCACCGCTGCAATTCCGCCCGCGTCGCCGGCGCCGGAAGCCTTACACCGACCCCGCACGCCTCCGCCAGCATCTTCGCGTCCGGAACCTGGTCGCCAAATTGTGGGTACGCCACCACCGGCACCCCCGCCGTGAGCGCCTCCATGGTGGAGTTCCAGCCGCAGTGCGTCAAGAAGCACGCCACCGCCTGGTGCTCTAAGACGCGCTCCTGCGGACTCCACTCCACCAGCATCCCGATCCCCTCCGCCTCCACCGCCTCGGCGAACCCCGCCGGAAGCCGCTCCCGCGCGTCGCTACGCACCACCCACAGGAAAGGCTGGCCGGTCTGCTTCAGACCCCACGCCACCTCCTCCATCTCCTCCTCTGTCAGCACCACCACGCTTCCCACCGATACGTACACCACCGAGCGGGGCGGATGCCGCGCCAGCCACTGGATCGACTCATCCGCGGCCTTGAACAGGTCGGCTTTGATCTCCCCGCCGCCGATCTCCTTCGATCCGCCTTCCTCTGCCGGCGGATCGACCAGCGGCCCTATGGGGATGATGACCTGGTGATGCGAGATCGCCTCGATCGCTTCGTGCTCCAGCTCGTCGAAGGTGTTGGCGAACACCCACGAGGCGTTCGACAAATTGCTGAACTGATCTAAAATCACAATTTTGAGGTACTGATAGGGAGACGTCCAGAGGAGAAAGGTGGGGAGGTCCTCCGGCCGCAGCGGCGGCAGACCGGGGAGTTGGACGGTTACATCGGGGTTGTCTTCCGAAGGGAAGGTGGCGAGGGCGTGGTGGTAGTGGTAATAGATGGAGAAGACGGCAGCGGACTGGACCCAGAGAACTCCTCTGGGGAGTCCAAGGTCGGCGGCGACGTCGAGGACCCAGGGGACGTACGGATTGCTGACGATGCAGGCGACGGGGACAACCTGGCGGCGGACTAGGGCGGCGAGGGCGGGGGGTCCGGCGGAGCGGAGGGCGGCCATGAAAAAATCGAAGTCGAGGTGGCGAACGGGGTCGTCGGGGGCGATGCCATCAGAGAAGAACTCGAAGCGTATGAAGCCGCGGCCGACGCGGGTGGGGTCGGCGAGTGCGCCGACGGAGGTGGACGCCGCGGCAGCGATGCGGCGGGCGATGTCATCGGTGGAGCAGAGCGTGACGAGGAGTCCTTTGGCGGCGACTCGCTTGGCGAGTCGGAGGAGCGGGTTCAGGTGGCCCTGCGCCGGGAAAGACACCATGACGACGTGGGGCATCGGCGAGTCCCCGACGCCGGCGCCTCCTTCCTCCGTGGTCGTCATGGCGACGGCCATGCACACAATTACAAGGTACTACTTACTATTCCTCCTCGTCAATTGCGTTCTTTGTTCGAAGTGATCGAGAACGGATTTATAGAAGCAGCAGCCAATGTTCTTGTCACCTCGAGCTCGGAGTGATTTACCCCCAGACTGATCCGAATTCTTAGACTATAGGCTATCTGTTAAATTTTTTTTCTTTCTCTTCTAAATCCTTTTTTTTTTTTCATTGCCGTCAGACCCTCGGGCTATAGTCCGGATAATTACAAATATGCCTCCGCCCTTGCTCGAGCTCAACGATAATGGATGACATCTAAATTTGGCTTCTTCAAAGTCCATGGATACGACTGCAACGCCAAAGTCATAACTCACAACCCAAATTTGGCAGAATTGAAATGGTCAGAGCTTGGCGGTGGAGCAAGCGGTGACGTCGGAGGTTTGGCTTTAGCATGTGTCTTGCCAATGCCGATGAAGAAAGCAATGACGTCGTAGCGCAACGGCGATTGTTTTTTTATTTTTAATGACAGATTTTTTTATAAGAATGAATAATAAAAGGATAGGGTCTTTCCATGTAAGTCATAGGAATCCCGATCGTCAACCTATCCACCGTCACTCCACTTGGTCGACCTTGTTTACTTGCATTAATGCACACTTAATTCTCCCAAGTAAACTCCGTTTCAGGCAACCGGAATCTGCCGGCGCTTCAGACTTGACCATGCTCGCACGGCGGCGGATGGAGCAAGGGAGGTGCTGGTTTCATTCCTCTTGTGTTTGCTTGCCTGGTAAGTTTTTTGTGTACTTAAATGGATCTCCAGCAGACTTTCTTCTGATGGCACAGGAAGGTTATGCTTCGTTTTTTCGTTTACTTTGGAGGAAAACAGATAAACAATGTTAGCATGAAATAAACTGAGTTTGCAGGAGCATAAAATAAAACTAACAACTAGGACGGATCTAGGAATTAGGAAGAAACTTCAACCAACCTAAATCAACGGGAATTAAAGATCTCCACGAGTAGGATTTCCATCTCTCTATGCCTCTAGGGGTACAGTGCAGTGGTAAAAACACTAAGTGTAGTGCAGTGATAAAAAACTCAGATTTAGAATTTAAATTTTAAATGAAATAAATATTCTGAAAGTCAACTTCTAAATAAAGGACTAGACCTCCGATCTATGCTGCATTGGACGCTTAGAATGATGGAGCATCAATGTGACTAGTTTTCATTTGAGTTCTTGTGTCTAAAGCATCCAAACTAGTTTCTTTCCATGATTTGAATTCTCAACTTGTGTTTAGTTGTTGTTTTTCGAATTACTTAAGACCTTTTGTAGATCATAGTTGGAGTTAAGTTTTCGTGTTGTATGGGATATGTGTTTACTGATTTAATTTCTGATTTTGAGTCAATGCAATCTGGAAGAAGTATCAATCAGTTTCTGAAGAACAGATTCAGTTCCAATCTTCAGTAAGTCTTTTTTCTTCTTTGTTCTATATCTGTCGATTAACTTCATCTGCTTCAATTGAGCATCGTTGGTCAGTATTTATCGATGAAAGACTTCTACGAATGAAACTGAACAAAATAGAGTTAAAAGCTACACATAAGGCTTCTAGTTCACAAGTAGACAGTAGAATTATAAGAACAGCCATGCAAAACTTTCAGAAGCGTTCTATCTAGAATACTCAAGTGTGTTGCTTGAGCCCTCCTTCGTCATCTTCCTCTTCTTCCATTATCGTCTCGCCTATACTCAGTGTGTTGCTGCAGGCCTCCTATTATCAGCAAAAGTTCAGTTAGTCGATCTTGCGATATGTGATCCTTTCATATTCAAACATGTTTAACGATCTTGATCAGGATTCACTGGGGTCACCAAGTTTGTGCTTGTCATTCCATGTCTTTGGTTACATTCTGAGGCCTTGTTTGTGTCTTAAGCAATGGTGTTTGTCATCACAGACCTTGTCTAGTTTTTTTCGATATGCTGCAGCATACATTTGCTCGCGAAGTTGTGGCGGTCTCACCTGTAGCTCGGATCAATCATTGCTGGTGCTTGTGGAGAAATTCAAACTGAATTCAATCAACTGGTAGGCTGAATGAATCTGAACCCAAAGTGAAACTGTATGCTTGAAGCAAGTCCTCACTCTTTCTGTTCATACAGACCCTCAAAGATTGAATGTTTGAAAGTCAAAAACTTTAACCCACTCGTTGGCAAACGTCTTCTGCAGCGAACAATACTGCATCAGTTTGTCCAATGATAAACCTTTTGTGTGTATTGTCTGCAGTGAACAGTACTTCATTCAGAACCTTTTGTGTTTATTCAAAAATTTCAAACTTTCAATGAACAAATCTAAGATTGAAAATTGAAATGGCAGAGAAAATGTACAGAACATAGAACAGTTCTGTTTTAAAAAAGGAGCTTTTTTACGTGAAGCAAAAGGCCTCTGTTTGGGTTTACATCAATGCAGAGAATTTGCAAGAACGAGAAGGAAGACGACGACATGGACCACAATTATGGAAAAGAAAGATTAAATTCTAACCTTTTTGGTAGTAAAAATCCTTCCTTTTTTTTTGTTGTTTCAGTTCCCAACGCCCAAGACTCTTTCACCGACAAAGCTCATAAATCGCTGCACAGAGCTCTTGCTGATCCCATTAATGGCGGAGTTGTCGCCATCACTCATTTCCTCCTCCGCGGCGGCTGCCGCCTCAGCAGTTCCGTCTTCGTAGCTGTTGGAAGTATCGTCGTATTGGGCGTTGCCGCCATCTAACGCCGGAAAGAACTGATGTAAATCTGCTTTACCTTCCTCCGGCGTTGCGGAGGGCTCAAAGGCAGCACCTTTCCGCCCGCCGTGGTCGCTCCGCCGCCGCTGGCGGCCTGGCTCCCGCTCCTTGGACGCCAGTCCCTCCTCCACCGCGTCGATGATGTGGTGGATGACCTGCCTGTTGGGCGACGCGTCCCACCGAGCCCAGAAGCTCGTGTAGCACCCGAAGCACCGGCATCCCAGCTACGGCGGGTGCGCCCGCTGCCGCGCGGCCACTCCCTAATCCGCCTCTCCCCACCGCCAGAAAGCAAGTAAGCCAGAACCTCCTGCTCCTCCGCAGTCAAAGCGGCCACCGACGCCAGCAACAACGCCGGGAGCGCCTCCAGGAAGTCAGGAGGCGGGGCCGGGTGGACCCGCCTCGCCTGGCCGTTGGCGAGCTTCTTCATCTGCCACCGCCAAGATGGGTTTTTGAAGGGAGAGGGAAGGATGAAAATAGTTGCTTCGGAATGGGAGCTTGGTGAGTGTTAATCACGAGTCAGAAATCGGCTACTAAGTTAAAGGAGATAACTCGAACGATTGCTAGGAGATCGAGTTAGAGATCGACTATTGTGTTAGAGGAAAGAGTTCAGACAGTTGATCATGAGATCGAATTGGAGATCGACTATTGAATTAAAGGGGAGAGTTCGCACGATTGACCAAAAGATTAAATCGAAGATCGATCACTGAGTTAGAGGAGAGAACTTGGACGGTTGATTAGAATTTAAGTCGAAAATCGACCACTGAATTAGAGTGGAAAGTTCGAATAGTTAATCAGGAGATCGAGTTGAAGATGATTACTAAATTAGTGCTCAAATTTAAAGTTTGAGATATTAAATCAAGTTAGACAATCAGCCGAGTTAATTGTAGGATTGGATATGGAAGAGCTATTGACTATGAAATCAAACTTTGTATCTAAATTGACTCATATTTTTATTTTTTTTAACTTAGACGCGTATTAATCCATAATAGTGTGGAACGAGGAGGAGGAGAAGAGGAGGAGGAGGAGGAGGAGGAGGAGGAGGAGAAGGGGTAGGATTGGCTACGAACGGGGACCGTTAACTGTTGTGTTGATGGTGAGGAGTAGACGTGGAAAGGGAGGAGGAGGAGCAAGAGATTCGCCGTTGGATAAAATAAATAATAATTGAAATATTATTTTAAAAAATTTAAAAAATGGATTTATTTTTATTGACGCTAATATAAATCATGGAGAGTGGTGTTTAGGCATATTTTAGAAAACTTTAGGGATACAATGTAAAAAACAGATAAATGTGATAAATTGTGAGGGCAAGTGAAATTTTCTCCAATTGACCAGTGATTGCCATCGCTGTGCGTCCCGCGACCTCAGTGCATGATCGCGGTGAGCTGGTGGGGGGCCGATCCGCCGAGGAAGGATGGCGTTGGCCGTTGACAGCGACGAGAGTGGGAGGGGATTCGGCGGCGGAGAGATACACGTGGTGGAGATGGCGGTGGAGTCATCGTCGACCGTCGATGAGGTCTCCCCCCTCCTGGCGGCGGACGGCGCTGGAGATGAGCGCCCAAGGATGAACATATTCTCCGTCTCCTATCCCAGGAAGAAACCCGCCAAGGTTTGACCCTATATTATTCCCTTCTTTAGTCCTCGACTTGGATCATTTGGGGCTCTTGAGGCTAAGTGATAGTTCATGAGTCGATCATGGTGAATATTGAGATCGTGCCAGGATCCGAAAAGGAAAAAAAATGGAATCGAATTTTGGAAAGGATACTATATTTCAGTTTAAGTCTGTGGAATCCTTTAAGAACACAAACATGGCGATTGATCTGGCGATTGGCTATTATTGATTCATTGACTCTAACTGCTATAAATTTTGTCAGGAACCGGCGTATAGCTCGACGGATACAGAAATTAATTTTCTTGTTCAGATTGTCTCATGGATTTGGAGTGGTTCCAGGCATGCTGGGATTCTCTGCGTGGCTTCTTCTTCTATTATATATAGCATTATCGAAGTGTTGCTAGACATTTTTCCAGGTCTGGTGTCTCTTTTGAAATTATTTACCTTTTATAATCTTTAAGAGCGCAAAGTACTTAGAATTTTTCCTTTTGTGTTTTTGGAAAGCTTTGCTTTTCCAGGTCAGTAACTTTGTCTTAACATACTCACTATAGCTTAGCATGAGATCCATGGGCCATCATAATGTCAATGCACTTAATCACGATATCAGTTACCTAATTTGGTTGGATGGCATACGTGTATCTACTGGGAAGTATAGGCTAGACTACATGACCTTGCAAGAAGAAACTTGGTTAACATTGTCTCTTTGATTCTTAATTCATGAAAATCTTTTACCTAATTTTAGCATAATTTAACTTTTATCACGTGGTTCATTGTTTCTGTCTTTGTAGTTCTAATTGAATTTTTTTTTTTTTTTTAAAATGCAGCAATACCTTGTCCAATTTGGAGTTTGCTGAAAGTTGCATGTTTAAAAAATTTGCTTGAAGTAGTTAATGCTTATCTTTCAATTACGTTCTTATTGAACAGACAGATCATCTCCAGTATATCAGACTCTATTTATGAGATGTTCAATCCTCCTCATCATTTCACTTCTATGGTTGAGAAGGACTGGTCATCCTCTTTGCATTCCAACACATGCAAAGACTATACTGCTGCTGAGATCACTCACTGGGTTTGTTTCATTGTTGAGCTTCATATATAGGTTAGTAGCATTTTGTTTTTGAGGTTTATAATCCTGGGACATGTCTCAGCTTAGTTAAATCCCCTTGTCCAGTAGTCTTCTCTCTAGATTTCTTCTTTTGTTTGGTCATTGACTTGTTATCTTATCTGAAATGGCAATCTGCATGGATGTAGTAGATTTATCATCCATTTTTTATGTTGGAAAGGTCAAATTGCAAGTATTTGCTGGATACTATCCTTAGTGACATATAGGCCTTTTCAATTACCTTTACTTTCCTTTTCAAGACAATTTGTGGCGTCTACTTAGTTGCTGATCCAGTCACAGGACCAGCTTTACATTTGAACATATGGAATTACAGATGAAATCTTCTCTATTTCTGCCATTTTTTAATAAAAATATTAATTGTATTTTCATTTTAACTCTGCTTTACATTTTGAGCATATGTAAATTCAGTGGTTTGATCTGTCAGTAAGTCGTTTCTTCAATGATGCATTTGTCAAGATGCTTTTGTTTGCATGGGTTCAGATCATTTTACTGATAGGTTTTGAGATTAAGAAATACGGAGATTTTTAGCGCATCAAATCGGTACAGCTGCACAATTTCATATTAGATTGTTTATTTCTTAAGCATGTAGGTTCGATGAATTTCCATGGTTTTTTTTGTATGGGTCTCCACATTTATTTCATTACTTTTAGAATTATTTTGAAGTAATTGCAATATTAACAAACCTCTATCAGTTTGGTCTTGAAACACTTCATAATAGAAAAATAACCAAATTCATCTTTTTTTGTTTTATTTCAGTGTCCAAAATCTACCTGTGTCCTATGCAGTTATGTTGAATTTTGCAACCCCGATCATGGCATCACTTGGAGCAATAATCATCTTACGGGAGAAATTGCCTCTTCCTTACGCTGGAGGTAGTTTATATGCTGACATCTTTGATGGTCGTATACATATACCTATCTCCTGGATAAATTTGTTTTTGTACTTGTATTAATCATAGAGATGCTTTAGTGGATAATCATCAAATCATTTATTTTGAAAATACTTTTCTTACAAAAATCTCTTATCTTTACATGAGAAACATTTATTGAAAGAAAGGAGATGTAATTACTGTCCATGTTCCAGTTTTGTGAACTGAGATAAATTAGAACTAGGGCTACATAAGTTGGACAAAAAAACTACTTCGAACAAAAATTGACATGTATCAAAGTTGTCTTGATAAAACTGGTAAAGGAAAAACTGTGTTTCACATTTGTCTTAAGAGTAGGCATAAGGTTATTCTACTATATAGATTTTCTTTAGCTGGGCTTGTGGTAGTGCATCATTTAATAACACTATTGCATATGAGTCAAATGACTAATCAAATTTTATCACTAAGCTGTATGATTCTATTTCTCAATGCTAAGATGTATGGTTCTATTTCTCAATCTCGCATATCAGGGCAGTGGAAAGATTTTTTTTTCTTGAACTCTCTAATCCATTATTTGCCAACCCCACCTAGTGGGTTAAGGTTTTGTTGTTGTTGTCTGATCCATTATTTAACTGTACAGACTTCAGGAGTAACAGAAGTACCGAGATAGCTATTATTATTTAAATTCCTTTGGGAATCGACATCTATTTTTCACAAGATAGGTGATATAATAGATTGATGATAGAATGCTATCTTTGAGTGTATAGGTCAAGGCATGATATAATTCTGGTTCTCATATCTTAAAGTATGCTGGTCCCTGACTATTTGGATAAATTAGTCAATTTTTTTAGCACTAGCAAACTATTAGCTTATTCATTGTTATAAGGCTCCTGTTATTATGGAATCTTCCACGTTAATAATTTTTAAAATATAGAGCTGGTAATTTCTTTCTTCAATAACTAAGCCATTGTAGTTTCTGAATTATGTAACCAAATATGTTTGTATATTTTAGAAAAAGGGACGATTTAGTAGATTGATGGTCAACTTTGTACTGTTAAGTATAGATAGGTTAGAAGTGGGACCTAATGGTTGTTAAAGTAATCACCTTTATCCCTCTCAGTAGAAATGAGTGTTTCATTTGATTGGGGCATCAACTTCTATTATTTTTTTCTTTCCTTAATGTGTTTGAATGTAAAACTTGATGCTTCCTTATAACACACTTTACTGTTAAATAAACTTGAATTCTGTTCCTTTTTAATCTAAGCAATAACAATAAATTTATTCATATATGTTTGTTTATCAGGTTTAGTTTGCAGTTTTCTTGGTCTATTCTTGATTTTTCAACCTGTGCTTCTGATGGGAGGTAAGGTTTTTTGCTGATCTGAATGTGTACTCTTTGTTCTGCATGAAGCATTCTAGTGAAGCATTGTCATCTGTTTCTCATATGTTCGCTGTATATTTTCTTTTCTTATTTTAACGTTTTTCTCTTGTCCGTTCCTTCAAATGCTATCTTTTTTAAATGGTTATTTACATGATTTGCATGTTTTTAGATTGTGCAGAATCTTTTATTTTCTAGTGAAAAGAATATTGGATTGTCGGAAAGCATGTAGTTGTTTGCATTATTATTCCTGTGCAACATGTTGGTAAAGCATCAGTCTTGTGAGTCTAGTAAAAATAAGCATGGAAGATAGTGCATACCTCAAATACTTTGCTTTGATTAAAAAATTGATCATTAGACTGTTAATTATCATATTAGCACAAGTATGATTCACTTGTGATATAGTCTTGTATAGAGATTAATGGAGGTTAAGATTCTTGTAGCCAAACCCCTGATAATTGGCACAAGCACGGCTTGATGACATGATGATGAATTTAAATATAATTCACACTATCAGTTTTAGCTATAAGTATACCAACGTCGAAAGGGTGCCTTGTGATCACTCATACTTTTGTATCTTAGTGTTACAAGAGACTAATTATGTTCTGCAGCAAGGTAATTTTGGACTTTTAGCTAACCATGACTAATTGTTCCAATATTCAGATTGCCTTGCCAGCCATCTATCGTCTAATCCAGATCCACAGCATAGCAGTTCTGCTTAAACTGAAAATGTAAAAATAGAAGCCAACATATTGACACTTTGGTTGTTCCTGATATTTATATATTGTCCAATTGTCTTGAATATACCATATCAGTATGCCTTATGCTTTTATTCATCGTTTTATGTTTTTATTGGTAAAAGCTGCTTAAGATTTTGGGTAACTTATATTCACACCTGAAAGAAGGAACACGGAATTACAGTAAACTAGAGAGGTGTACATATAATTTAATCAAGCAACATAACTCAGTGCTGTGCTAATTTGCATCATACTGCAATCTCTCTGATAGAAGATACAGCTCTTTCCTTTTTACTTTTCTTTTGCGCATGCCAATATTTAACGTCGGCAGGGGTTTTCATACATGTAGGTGATGGTGTTACCAACGGAGAAAAGCATGCATTGTTCGCTATTTTGATTGGTATATTTTCAACAATTGTGGGTGGAGTCAGCTACTGTCTTGTACGTGCTGGTGCAAAGGCAACAGATCAACCCTTGTAAAGTTCTACCTGCTAAATGATCAGAGTCTGTTAGCTGTGGTTTATGTTTTATTCTTCTTGTTGTTTCTTTGCTGATCAACTTTTTTATCATTTAATTTCTGAATGGAATTGTGGTTTGTGAACGTCAAAATTGCACGCCTTAATATAATAGTTGAATACAATCTTAATTACCTAAATGCTCGGTTAATTTTTCCTATTTTTCACAGGTACACAGTTCTTTCTTTTGCGATACTTGCTCTTCCTCTCTCAGCCATACTCATTATGGTAAATCAGGTACAGTCGTTAATGCATGATAAATTTTTTATTATATAATCACTAGCTATATCTATCAACAAAAGATAGTGCTCACCGTTTTATTTCCATGGTTACAGTAATTTATCTAGGTTATGAAATAATCATGCTCTAATTCATTTCAGAGATTCTCTGACCTTTTTTAGGAGATGAGCTACAGGAGTTTGATTTCATAGTTTTGTAATATATTTATATTATTAAACTTTTATATATTTATATTTCACCAACCACAAGTGGTTTTCCTCCCAAAAGGTCCCCCTTCAAACATGGCCAACTGATCATTCTACCCTTAAAACAGTAAAAAAAACCCTAACCGATGCCGAGTATGACACAGGGCAACCATGCCAAGACCCATGCTTCATTTAGGCAGCTGGATCAAGCACCGCCGCTTGACACCCCTATTCTTGAGTTTCATTGCTACATAATTATCATAATTAGGCTCAACTATCTACCAGCCTTAGTTAACTTCTAGTTTAGGCTCAATGAGCTATCCTCATTTATTGTTACTAGTATATTCTTTTACTTCTCATGCATTTAACATCTTCATTCATCACTCAACAGGCAAAAATGTTTCAATACACACAAGTTAAGCACGTCAATTTGCTTTTAAATAGATCGAACGAGGGTTTCTAACCTCATTTTAGTCCAAATAGATGGAAGTTCTAGCATGTGCCAGTCTTGATGCTAAACTGTTATTTAGGAGATACTTATATGGCCCCTTTGTTATCTAAACCAATACATGGGAGGAAATTGTTTCCTCCATCCACAAGAACAATGATGAAAACACACTTACAATAGTTAATGAGGCCTGTTGTTTTCACAGTAAACGCTATGCCATCGAGTATCTTTTCTTTGGTATCGATTTAACTTCAGTGTGATTGAGTAGTTCTGCCATACTGAGTGAGCATATTTTAATTACAAATTGTATTTCTTCCTATTGAAACTCCGATTCCAGGAATTTGTTGTACCCGATCTATTCACTTTTCTTTGGGCGATCATGCTTGGTGTCTTGGCATTTCTTGCAGAGGTACCATATTGTACTTCATGATCTGCATCGGTTTGTTTTTTTTCCTTTTCCAAATTTCATAGTCACCGCGACTTACCGTCATTTAAGTAATACACAAGGCGAATTTTGCTGAAATAAGCTACTTTGCAGGTGCTTCTAGCTCGTGGACTTCACCTCGACAAAATAGCTAAAACTACAAACGTTCTTTACTTAAAGGTCATATTTCTTGCACATTTCAGTCATTGTTAAATGTCTTTTGACATTTGCTGGGATGATAGATCAACATCATTTTATTTTTAATGCCAAAAGTCGATTTGCATCGATTGACCAAGACACTTTTTTTCCCCTTCTTTCTTTAAAAAAACATTCAAGTATTGTAGCATACAAATGCAAACACTTACTAGTGTTAATCTTCACAAAAAAAAGGAGACCTTTTGATTTTCTATTCTCCTTAAGTAATGCCTTAGAATAATCTTGACGCAGGTGCTTCTATCGCAAATGTGGAGCCTGACTTTCGAGGGGGCCTCACCAACTTTAAACAAACTCATCGGATGTTTGCTCATTTTGGCTTCCATCTGTGGCACTTCGTATATTGCTCTGGAAAAGGAAAATGATTGATTCAGGTTGCATCAGTTGGAACACACCACTTATTCATCCATTCTTTCCATAATCTAGTGTTTGAAATTTGTAATTGCCTTCTTGAATTCGAAGTCGAGTGATTAAAAATGCATCAAATTTCAATAGGTATAGATAGATTCCTAAGGTAATACCCGAATAGTCTTCCTCGCGTATAGAGGGTCACCCTTGTAAAATGACTAAATTAGGTCGACAATTTGGGGTTACTCATGCCATTTGTATCAAATAAAAAAGTTCTACTAAAATTAATTAAATTTTTTGTTATGCTTATTGTTATATCTACATGGCATTAGACTCACTTTATAACATTTGTTTATTATTATTATTATTATTATTATCTTTTAGTAGCGGTGTTATAGTATAGAACCCTCTTTTATAGTGGCAAAAATCAAATGGATGTTTATCATTTGTAAAATTATTAGATGAATATCTCATTTTCAGTTAAAGTCAAATGAATGCTTTTTTAATGATTTTATTTTAAAAATACTTTTTGATTCAATGTTGTTATAATAATTATTGATAATTACTATAATGTGTAAAATGTATCGAGTAGAAATTATTTAATAGCTGCTACAACGTATTTAAGGTGATTTTAAAATTTAGAATTTAAGATTTATATCATGTAGAAGCTCCTGAGTAGTTGTTACAACATATAGAAACTACTTAATAGTTACTACAATGTGTTTAAGGTAAATTTAGATTTAGAATTTATATTGTATAAAAACTATTCAGTAATTACTACAACGTGTAGAAACTACTGAGTAACTGTTATAATATGCTTAGGATGAGTTTAGATTTTAAAAGTTATATCGTGTAAAAGCTATTCAGTAGCTGTTATAATGTGTAGAAGCTATCCATTAGCTGTTATAATATATTTAGGATGAATTTAGAATTTAGAATCTCTGAATAATATTATATCAAAAATATTATTTATCAATTTGATCGAAATTATTTAAACTTCATCCAAATCACTTTAAAACAATTATAAAAGTTATTATGTAGTTGATATAATCCTAAATTCTAAATCTTAAAATCACGTTAAATACATTATAGCAATTAACTTCTAATAGTTATTCCATAGTTTCTACATGGTGTAATTCTAAATTCTAAACTTACTTTAAATATATTATAGTAATTATTGAATAATTTTTATATAGTAAAGTAATTATCAATAGTTGCTACAGCAGCACTGTCAAAAGATATTTTCAAAATAAAATCATTAATATGACATTCATTTGAATTTTTTTTTAAAAAAATTGACCCATCCTAAATGAAGGATTGCATCGTACAAATACATATTTTAATACCACATTGAATTTAAAAATCATAACATTTATTAGGATAACTTGAGTCTTTATTTTATAAATGTTTAATCGTTAATTTATAAAAAGGATTATGATATTAGACCGTTTTGAGTTTCTTTTGAGTGATAATTGCTAGCTTTGGGAATTATTTTGTTTGATGTTTTGTTCTGTGTTAGCAATAACAAGAGAAGAAGAAGAAGACGAGACATTGTCTTCAAAATAAGATACAGTCGATCGGAAGTGTGTCCATGTTCGACAGTGGCCCTGAATAGTGATTGTTGTGCTCAATCCTCTTGGTCGCCGATCGAGCGAGAAGGATGTTTTGCAACAATTAACTGAAAGAGAGGCTAGATTGAGCATTTGTGAATAGAAAACAGAACACAGCACAGCATTCTTAGCAGAGGCATGGTCCAAGTATTTTCGTAGATAAGCACTACTACATCAAAATAAAACTTGGATCAATAGCTTGCTATGAACTAAAGCAAACACCCTATCAAACTCCAGTACGAATGAACTAGGATTGGTATATCCTTGCAAAACCCAAAAACTTAAACAGTGCCATGAAGTTTCTCATCTTTTCAAGCATCTGCCAGTGACTCATCAATGCCTCGATTACCATTTTTGAGATGCCATAGGACCTAGCAGAAATAGATTGGGAGGAGAAGCAGAAAAGCCGAGACAGTGTGGAGAAGAAGAGCCCATGGTGCGGCCGATCTAGATCTTAGCAGAACCACACTTCAAACAAAAAAAACAGCAGGGGGATGGCTTTGTTAAAGACCTTAGTAACATTAACTTAACAGCATGAAATTAACAGTCTTAAAACATGATTAATCTGCTGCTACGACGATCAAGTGTATAATTCAGTATCAGAAATAAAAGCGAAAAACAGAATACTGAACTAGAAAAGTAACCTCTCCATATGCCAGTAAGCTGAGGAGAGTGCTCCAACCAATGGAAGAATCCAAAGCTTCATTGTTCGACCTTAACCACTTTAAGCGAACTAAATTATAGTAGGTCCAAGGAGGTCCCCCCTCTTGTAACAGTTTCCAATAAGCACAATATAGTTCAGCTTTTGCTCCTGCTCCTGCTCCTGCTCCGCTTTCCATCCCTGCAAAAGTCATTTAGCATCAGTTGTTGCAACAACAATAGCACGCCATTCGCACAACTAAGAGGAGATTCATGTTCACATCATTACCCATTGGCATAAGGAGATTGTGCAGGACGATTTGCCGGTGAAGGACTGTAGTTCTTCTCAGGTCCAGGGCTTCTGAAATCAATGGTGACGAATGCAAAAGATAACAGAATGCAAAAGATGAAAATCAATTTGCTAGCACATGCCAAATGAGAGTTCAGCAAAAATACTTATTGGCATAAGGAGAATCTTCCCGCCGATAAGCAGGAGATCTACTCCTAGGTGAATAGCTGCGACGAGGAGATTTTCTTGCTGCTGGGCTGCGACTTCTGCCAACAGGAAAAAGATTCATTATATATAAACGTATTTCACATGACAGCAAATGCATAAGTAATGCAGTCATATATTGCCTTAGCTAGTTTATTATGTGATGAGTATGCAAGAAGGGCAGAGAAAAAAATCATTTGATGATTTGGTATTCAATGCCAGAATATGAATTCAGATGACAAACCTATTGGCATAAGGAGAATCTCTACGACGATATGCCGGTGACCTACTTTTAGGAGAATAGCTGCGACGACGAGGTGATCTTCTCCCTCGTGGGCTTCGATTTCTGCTAACAGAAAAAAAGAATAAAAAAGGCTTTACACATTTACCTCTATGTTAAAGAAGTATTTTACATGGCGCGTGTCTAATAGCATGTGCTTTCTTTTCTACGCCAAGATGCAGATGCTGTGCTCTCACAGCATTAGACGATATCATAAAGCATGTGAACTATATAAATGCATTCATGTATTCTACATACTGACACCTGCAATAACGGCTAGAAGGTAAGACTAAAGGTAAAAAATCAAATCGAAAGTAGCTGAACCTAAATATTAATTGTCACCACTGCGATCTCTCTATGAATCTTCAATAAAAAAACTAATAAAAATTGCATAAGAAAAACCATACCCACGACCATAGCTAGGGCTACGGCGATAGCGGGGAGGACTAGGGCTTCTACGCCTTCCACTTCCTAAACCACCTGATCCAATGCGTAATCTACACTCACGCGCAAAATGACCAGGTTCACCACACTCATAACAATTCATGTCCCCACCACCACCACCTCGTCCGCGCCTATCACGCCCACCACCTTCGCCTTTAGAATTATGAGAAAGCTCCACTCGCCACCCATGTTTCCCTATCATAAAAGCCAGAAAAAAGTACTTGTTAAACAGTGATTAGAGAGAATCTAAAAGAGTTGAGACTTTCACCTACAGCAAACAATCACAGGAAAACTGAGAAAATAGAAACTAAAACTGACAGGCACTTGCCTCGCTAAATAAACCACAATTACAAATTATTTATAACATGGGTAAGCCATTTCTCTAGCTGAAATTTTCTCAGTTGAAAAAATTGACACACAGGAGTACATCCATAAAAGTTCTTTATGAAAGGTAACTACATTAAAAACAATCAAAATTTAAAAACAGAAAAAGAAAAAAAAAAAGATAAGCACTATCAACCTCTTCCCAATTGAACTCTAACCATACCGAAAACATGTGCTCTATGCATCACTAATGACATCTTATGTACATATATAGATACATAAAGACCAACATTTGACTCCTCTTATATTGTTCCTGCTTAATTGCCCACAGAATTGCCACAAAAAAACAGGTAAAAGGACAGACTTAGAAAGAAGAATACTTCGATGACTCACAACATGTTAACACCCTATAACTGGTGTATATGTAGGCTTCGCATTGAAAATATATGAAATAAAATAATAACAAACATTGAATTACTGTCAATAATGGAGAGCCATCACCAAAATAATCAATTCCATTGCTACTAAAGATAGTACAAAAATACTAGATCATGACAGAGTTAGAACTCAACAAACTTACACTTTGAAACGGCTTTTGCATCATTGTGACTGAAAGTTAAATCATGCAGTTTTTCATAATTCTAAAAAAGGCAGAAGATAAACTTACACGAGCAATTAGGGGTGTCAATTTGGGTGGTCGGGTGGGTTCGGATCAAGTTGAAATAAAATATTGTTAAAAAATGTCAACCCGAACCTGACCTGAATCCGAATTCAACCCGAACCTGTATAACCCAACCAACCCAAATAACCTGGAAAAAAATATTTTTTTGCTATTTTTCCAGATAATTCTTCATTTTTATCGCAATGTTTAATCATTATCATACTAATATTACATAAAATATCTTAATTTTCATAATAAAATTTGATTTAACCCCACAAAAATCCCCTAAACCCTAAATCTGGGTCAACTCGGGTCAACCCAAACCCGAAAATCCAATCAACCCTGACCTGATTTTTTTCGGGCGGAGTCGGGTCGGATTGGATCCCATTTTTGACACCCCTAAGAGCCATGAAGCAATCGAAAAAGAAAACAAGCATTCAATTCTTGCATAAATCTACTCAGACAATTTAACAAATTCATCAAGTAAAAAACATGTTAAAAGAGAAATTTTACCATCTAAATCATGAATGGCATCTAATGCATCTCTTCGATCGTCGAATTCAACAAAGCCATAACCAGGTGGCCTTCGAGCAACCCAAACACTGCACATGTTCAAACAATAGTTTTTGGAATATAACATTACATTTTGAACACAGTAAGAGAGAATGGCAACCTGTCCTATGCACTGCAAAGACATGCGCAAGGGGAAAAAACTGACAGTTCCAGATAAATTCTACTATTGACTAGATAAACATAATCCACATACTTAGCCCATGACATTTACATCCACACTACCTGGAGCAGTGAATACATAGGACAGCAACAAGGACAAGCACATCAAATCAGACATTAGCATTGATAAACATATATAAATTTGAAACCACTTTTTTGTATAGTCAATAACGGGAGAAATATTTGTGCATTCTTAAGAATATGACAAAATGATGTTTTAATTTCACAGTTCAAAGAAAATGCAAAAGATAACTAACAACTACAGTCATCATTTACTTGGAGTTCGTTGGGTTCATGCAATATCTCTGTTGAATTTGTTTTGTAGTTTCACATTGCAATGGAATGTCTAAGAGAAAACTGACAACATGAACATGATGTAGAATAACACCATCAACAGGTTCTGATATTGAATTACCGCATACCAATGAAAAAAACCAACTATAGCATATTATAAGTTTCAAAAGGCACTGTCAGGCAACAAACAACGTCCATTTCAACAGCAGTATACCTTCGAAGAACACCAAATGTTCGGAATTCATCTTCGAGATCTCTTTCTGTGGCTCGTGAGTCCAAATTTCCAACATAAACCCGAGACATTTTGTATCAGAATTTGTCAACCTAATTAACATAAGTTTAAGAAAGTGAGACAGACATGTTGCTATCCAAATATATATACTCAAATTTACAAGCACACACATCAGCTAAGCCCATAACTTGACTAATTGGACATCAGAAGATCCTAATTGATAACAAATTCGAAATGGCAATAGGATGGAAGGTTACTGAACAAGATGCAGTTGCCAAGTGAAATTTAATAAAATCGACACTCCAGGTTAACTTCTTAGCCTTTTTTTTTTGTGGAAAACAAGGACCATTTTAAACCCACCCAAAAACCACAGCTACCTGGATTTTCTAGAACATGAAAAACTGAAAAACATGAATTCAAAATCAAGTAAACATTTTAAGAAGGCAAATTCTAACGTATTCTTGCCAAAACTTATGATACTGCATCCAAGTAAAATTCCCAACCATGAATTAGCTCCAGTCCAACTGCAATGATTTCCTACCATATTTCCTTTAGATGCAATACTACATCCTCGAAAGCCCTATTGATGGAATGTTACCTTTGGAGAAGCAACTCCGCTCAACAAACAATTATGAGAAATCACAATATTTCCATTATAGATAAACGAATAGGATCTTCCATTCGCAAAAACAGAAGCACAAAGCCTAATAAGGACGCATAGAATTATAAACCATCAGTTTATTTCGTACTTACGCCAAATTTCTCATACAGAGAACTTTCGATATTACGATTGTGTGGATCAGTACCCAAGAAAAGTCACTCCTTTGAAGCCCCAGTCAATCATCTTTTAGATCGCACAAACAAAAACCAAAACTTTATCTCGGCGTTACTAGTTACCAGTTCAAATCAAACGTTAATTACCTCCAAAAAAACGTGTAGCACGCCTCCATCAAATTTCAATGCCAACAAAAGGAAACGGAGGAGAGGGAAAGAACGAAGGTGAAATCCTAGACAAAGAAATCGAATTTACCTCGTTCGCCTTCGGAACCGATTCGAACGATCTCGGCTGCCGCAGGCGCAGCGGGTTTAGGGTTTGGCCGAGATCGATCGATCGATCGAGACAAAACGTGGATATCCCAATCGGCTCCTCCTAATCTGGGCTTCGAACTAAATGGGCCTCCGGCCCATCTAATTTGACGTGACAGCATTTGAATGGCGATTCGACAAATTTTGAAACTTGAGGGGGTACTTCGAAAAAGTAATCCAGTGGGATTAACACGAGCCTAATCATGATTGCGTCATCATCACTAACATCTAAACTTAATTTAAAATTTAATACGAATTAATTATTCATTAAGTTGCGTTGGTAAATCATCCTTTTATCGATACTTTCTAATTCTTTTATTATTTTTTTTAAAAAGAAGAGATTAAATTTATTAAACAATGCGTGATGATGCTACATCCACACGACATCAAACCTAATCTTATCGGCTACACCTAATTAATCATAATTTTAAAATAGATTAAATTGATGCGTGCCAATTGGAGGAACAAGCTAATTAATTAATTAGATTAGATTAGATTAATTTATTACAAGTAATTTAATAAATTGAACTAATGCTCGATATAAATAATGTGCTAGATTTGTAGGCATTGAGTTGGAGTGATGCGAGTGGTCGGTTGTAGGCACCACAAAAACATGCCATTGGGCACTTTGCCACTCTAATATTTAAAAAAATAAAACTTTTTATCACAATAAATTCCTGTCACAAATTTATCACAACAAATTTGGACCGTTCGATTTTAAAATTAAGATTAAATCCAGACCGTAGATTGAATGGATGATTGTGATGGCTTGGATTTAATCTTCTATTTTAAAATCTAACGGTTCAGATTTGTTGTAACAAATTTGTGACAGAAATTTATTGTGACAAGAATCCCAACTATATTTAAAAAATGAGACCAATTCTTGACCATCTAAACCATTAACATTTCAAAAACTTATTCAAACTATTTAAAATCATTAGAATATTGAGATGGCAATTTCTTCCCGTTCATATAAAGAATCCGAAAGGATATGAATGAATTTTTTTGGACCTATATGAGAATTTTCAAATTCGAATACTAAGGTAGATCTAATAAAATCTTACTTATATTCAACTCGAATACTTCATTACATAGGAGCTACTTTTTAAAATCCAACACTATTACTATGGTGTTGATTTTTAAAAATCAATACTATTTTAATATTAATTTTTAAATATCAACATCAATGTTGAGTTTCAAAAATAATATTACAATAGTATTGATTGACATTCAAAGTTGATTATCAAATAAAAAGAAAAATGATAGTTGGTAATATTGATATTTTTGAAAATCAATATTATAGTGATATTGGTTGACCTTCAAAATTGATTATCAAATAAAAAATAAGTTGATAGTCAGATACAATGAAGAAAATTATTAATATAAAGATTAGCTAATCCTCTGATAGATATTAAAATGGAGATGGATATCAAATCCTCTTATAAGTATGAAGATGAAAATTGATATCAAATCCTCTTATGATTATGAATGTGAGTATAAAGATAAAAGTTAAATACTTGGAAATGAAGATAAATATAATAAATGAGGATGAGTTGCATCCAAATTCATCCTATACTATCCTCGAACTCTTATAATTCTCTCCTCATTTTTTAATTGTATAAATTGAGGAGGATAATAATGAGGGGTGAAATGATAAAAGTTAGAAGTTCTTTGGGGCATTTTGCCAGTTTTAAAAGTCTAGGTATTTTCATTTGAAAACAAAACTTTAGGGGGTAGGATGGAAATTTCTCAACCTCAATGAGGAATTATTATGTCTTTGCTTTGACACTTTTTAATGGGATCAAGACAAGTTTGACATATGCTCGACTTATAAAACTAAAAACAATAAAATTTATTAATTTCAAGTCAAACATTATACAACAAAAATCCTTTTTTACTAAAATTTATCTTTTGATATTTTCCCCCCTTTGGACAACAATGGAAAATAAAAAAGCAACTTTTTTTCTTGCCCAAAGCAATTATCAATCTCGTGAAAACTTCATGAAATTTGAGCACATTAATGAGAATTTGGACCACTGAGATTATTTGGGCAGCTTGGAATGTGATGTTTCATCCACATTATTGCACTCCAATTCACTAACAAAGACAAGTGTGTTCCTTAGTTTGTTTCTCATGTTATTTCTTTGTGGGATAGCAAGAAATCACTCAAGAGATCACCTTCTTGTTTTCGATCCATCTTACTATGAGCATCGTGCGAAAAGATCAAGTATAACACATCTTACTATGTGTTAAAACACTCGTAAAAGTTACAAGGAGTACAGTAAATATTTTAACATTGTGTTCTTGTAAGAATGAGAGATTTGACGCAATGATAAAATTATTGACATAAAAATCATAGATTTGAATCATGTGAATAATTTTGTAAAGTAAGATAAAATTAATTACAATAGATTTTTGATGAAATTCGGAAACTTAGTTTATTGAACTGCCCTTTTTATTGTGTTAGAGATCTCTATAGAACATGTGTTCTACCACCTTATCAACTTGATGCTCAATCAAAGCTGCTTGAAGCTTTTAAAGGCTACAGCATCTCCATGCTCGCTTTCTTCCTCCTCTAAACTGCAATTTGCTTCCTTCCATTGCCACCTTTTTGAGCTCCTTTTCTTCTCCTACTCCTTGGAACGCTGCTTTTCACATCCTCATCCAGCTCAACCGCCCTCAGCCCAAAGGAACAAAAGCAAGCAGAGAGAGAGAGAGAGAGAGAGAGAAGTGAGGGACATGGTACCACCACCACACCACAAGCATGACAGTGTGACACACCAACCCCACCTTCTAAATATCTTCCTTCCAACTTCCAATGGCTATCTGCTTCTTCTCTCTCGGTCTGTAACTGAAGCCACAGCTTCTGCACCTCCTCCCATCGACCTCACCTACTCTGTTTAATTAAGCTCAATCGCACTCGCTCGCAATATTCTAATGTTGGCTTTTTCCGCTGTTTGGCCTAACTCTCTTCTCCATATCGAGCTTCCCTAGGTGCTCGCTCTCCTCTCCTACCCGTTTGACCTCCTCGCTAGAGAAGCAGATGAGCTCCTCGACTTACTACTTGAGCATGGACGAGCTAAAAATGCAATCTTGGGAGTGAGTTTGTGAGTTCTTCGCTTGCTTTTCCTACCTACTGAAGCTAAAGTTGTTGCCTTTGTAATGAGCTCGGTGTGTGCTTGACCTCTTCGAACATGGATCTCGAACGCGGAGGCGGCGACGACGGCGGCCGCGGTGGGGGTTACCCTAATGCGGAGAAGGTATTATGCATGGTTTTGCTTGGAGGGAAGGTAAAAAGATTTTTTTTTTTTTGGCTTCTTGTTTGATGAATCTGGTTTGGCAGAAGGATTCATGGCGGGCGGTGGTTACATTGGCGTACCAGAGTCTGGGAGTGGTGTACGGCGACCTGAGCACGTCGCCGCTGTACGTGTACAAGAACACCTTCGCGGAGGACATTGAGCACTCGGAGACGAACGAGGAGATCTACGGCGTGCTCTCCTTCGTCTTCTGGACCCTCACGCTCGTCCCCCTCCTCAAGTACGTCTTCATCGTGCTCCGCGCCGACGACAATGGCGAAGGCGGCACCTTTGCGCTCTACTCCCTCCTCTGCCGCCACGCCCGCGTCGGATTCCTGCCCAACGGCCAGCTCGCCGACGAGGAGCTCTCCACGTACAAGAAGACGGACGGCGGGGACGCCGCCCCGCCCTCGCGCGGCGTCGCGGCGGCCTCTAGGGTAAAGAGGCTGCTCGAGAAGCACCAGGTACTGCAGCTTTTGCTACTGATCCTTGCTCTGATCGGGACTTGCATGGTAATTGGCGACGGCGTGCTTACACCAGCAATTTCTGGTAAAATTCCTGGGCACTCTTCCCCAATTTTTAGGGTTCTTGAACCATCTCTGACTGGAAAGTGGCATCTTTGCAGTCTTCTCGGCTATTTCAGGTCTTGAGCTGTCCATGTCCAGGGAACAACACAAGTGTAAGCCAAATCTCACCATTAATATGAACCCTAAATCTTCTTTGTCTTGTGCAGTTACTTCTAATCCAATCACCATACCCTATTCAATTTAGCAGAACACATTTGGAAATGATTGCATAAGATTCTACAATTAACTTCAATTCTACATAAGAACTCCATCTGAACACATTTGTGATAATTTCATATGCTTTTTCTGCAATCATTAACTGATGTTTCAAAAAAAAAAAACTTGCTAATTGCCTTGTGTCACTCATCAATCTGCAGATGTTGAAGTTCCCATTGCTTGTGCCATATTAGTTGCTTTGTTTGCTCTGCAACATTACGGCACACATCGGGTCGGCTTCCTATTTGCACCGATTGTGGTTACTTGGCTCGTTTGCATCAGTGCGATCGGTGTTTACAACATTTTTCTCTGGAACCCACATGTGTATCAAGCACTTTCTCCCTATTACATGTACAAATTCCTGAAGAAAACTCAAAGAGGTGGTTGGATGTCTTTGGGTGGAATACTATTGTGCATAACAGGTATGCAAACTTACATATCTTCCGATACACCTGCTTATCGTATTACATGGATCACGTTCAATTTTTTCCATTTCTGTTGCAGGTTCTGAAGCTATGTATGCCGATTTGGGACATTTTTCTCAGCTATCGATACAGGTGAGGATCAAATGAATGATATATCCACTGGTTCTCTCTAATGAGTATAATTTTTTTTTTTTGCAGATTGCTTTTACTTCAATGATTTATCCCTCCTTGATCCTTGCATACATGGGACAAGCTGCTTATCTATCTAAACATCATTTTATAGAAAGTGACTACCGTATCGGGTTCTATGTATCCGTTCCAGGTACTGACAATGCCCAAAAGATTATCTGCTAATGTTGTTGATGTCATCACTCTGACTTGACAAAACTATTTTGTTAGAGAAAATTAGGTGGCCAGTTCTGGCGATCGCCATATTGGCGGCTGTTGTTGGAAGCCAAGCGGTTATCACTGGCACTTTCTCGATCATCAAGCAGTGCTCAGCATTGAGCTGTTTCCCTAGGGTGAAGATTGTTCATACTTCATCTAAAGTACATGGACAAATATACATTCCTGAAATAAATTGGATGTTGATGACATTGTGCCTCGCTGTTACTGTCGGTTTCAGAGATACAAAGCGCATGGGCAATGCATCAGGTATGCTATGAGCTCAAGATTTCTCAAGTTCCATCTTGTGTTTGAACTTTCACTAAAGGTTCATATTTTTGTAACAGCAAATAGGGTTTGGCAAACATCCATTTGTGTGCACGATATGTATTGGTTTAGAGTTCAAGTGTATTTTTGTGATCAGAGATAACTTCTTTTGGTCTTTGGTGTTTCTACACCTGGTTTAAAATATTTAGCATTCCCGAACCATATCGGTAGAAACATCTACTAATGCATACATTTGTGGTAGGACAGCTAAAGTACCCATAGATGATGCATGGAAGCTTTTTGCTTATCTTGCTACTCGAATGAAGAAATCTACTCAAAGCTTTGGCACACAAATCTTGATATCTAATCACTTATGCTTTCTTGACAGGGTTGGCTGTTATCACTGTCATGTTGGTTACAACCTGTTTGATGTCGCTTGTGATAGTTCTATGTTGGCACAAGAGCATCTTCTTCGCTGTATGTTTCATCCTCTTCTTTGGATCGATCGAGGCATTATACTTCTCTGCGTCCCTCATCAAGTTCTTGGAAGGAGCTTGGGTGCCAATTGCCCTCTCATTCATCTTCATGATAATTATGTATGTGTGGCACTACGGCACACTCAAAAAGTACGAATTCGACATCCAAAATAAGGTCTCAATTGACTGGCTCATCGGTCTCAGCCCTAACCTTGGAATTGTTCGTGTGAGAGGCATCGGCCTCATACACACTGAACTTGTATCGGGAATTCCAGCCATCTTTTCCCACTTTGTCACCAACCTCCCTGCCTTTCACCAGGTCAGCTATGCTGTGTGTTCTTTTAGCTATTCTATGGTTCCATGATCACATGACTAGCTGCAATTCCGCAGGTCCTTGTGTTCCTATGCATCAAGTCTGTCCCAGTGCCATTTGTTCGACCGGAGGAGCGGTTCCTCGTGGGAAGAATTGGCCCAAAAGAATACAGGGTGTACAGATGCATCGCGCGGTATGGCTACCGTGATGTGCACAAGGATGATATGGAGTTCGAGAAGGATTTAGTCTGCAGCATTGCTGAGTTCATCCGGTCCAGTGCTTCTCATTCCGGTGGAACACACGAATCATCCGAAAAGGACGACGATAGAATGGCAGTGGTTGGAGCAGGACTACGACGACTATGTGAAGAAGAGGTGGAGCTAGACGACGCAGCTGGCCCCTCAAACTCAAGGGAGATACAATCACCAGTCGTGAGAAAGGTGAGGTTTGTTCTACCCGAGAGCCCACATATGGACTCCGGCGAAAGGGAGGAACTGCAGGAGCTGATGGAGGCAAGGGAAGCCGGGATGGCATTCATTTTGGGGCATGCAGAGGTGAAGGCAAAGAGTGGATCTGGCTTGATCAAGAGATTTGTGATCGATATCGGGTATGATTTCTTGAGGAGGAATTGTCGAGGACCTGCCTACGCAGTGAGCATTCCTCATGCATCTACTTTGGAAGTGGGGATGGTTTACAGTGTTTGAGTTTGAGTTCGAGTTCTCCATGATAATGTACATCCATGTAAATTAGCATAGGTATTCAGTTCCCTTTTCCTTTCCGATCGTGTTGTTCGAGCATTGAGGTTGAAGCGCGAGAGGAATTGTTTTCGATAGATTTTTTGGTATGATGATGTTATCTATGCTAGAAATGATCTCGAAATGAAGTCCAAACATTTATCATTTCATAGATCTCTTCTACCTATAACATATGAGGATGGTGTTCTACCTAGGACATGATCGATTTTGAACGAAGTATGACTATTGACACCTCTACTGGAAGTTGTTAGAAGATCGACAAAGTATATTTCTTGAAGGTGCAGAGCCCCCATCACATTTGGTGCTCCTATAACTTGTTTGGTAATGAAAGAATCCACTCCTAAAGCTTTGAGACCAAGAGACATGTAAAATAGTATGCTTAAATCTAACCACTATATTCCATGGTGCATGATTATTATTTTTTAAAGGTAAAAATTTATAATATGTTAAAATACACGGAGTTCAATTTAGTTTAAAAAATATCATATATAATTTTATATCAAAAGTCTGAAATGTGGATAAATTCCTTTTAACCTAAATCATTTTAAAATTATTATAACAACTATTCTATCGGTGATTGTCACATTATTATTATTATTATTATTATTATTATTATTATTATTATTATTATTATAGCGGTCACTAAATAAACTACTATAATAATTTTATGATTATTTTAATTTTTTATAAAAAATATTTTCTATATAATATTTTTTAATTAAATTGAATTTTAAAAAATAATTTATTTTAAATTGGTGTAGTAACTATAGTGTAACTATTATATGTTATAATAGCTACGTTGTTAAAATAAAGATATTTTTAAAAATTAAAAAGCTCGTTTGCCCTTTTAAAAGAATAACTAAAACATTGAAAATAAGAATACATTTTGGTAAAGGCTAAAAACTAAAATATTTATATGTTAAAATGAATTATTGATGTTGCGGAGATAAACAGTATCACATGGTACATAGAAGTTAAAAGTCAAACTGAATTGTAAATCATAAACCATACAAAGTCAAGCCCGATCAAGATAGGACCTAAGTCAAGGCCCTTTGAGGCATGTGCGAGCCAGTCAGACTAACGTCTAACTCAAATCCGATACAGCAGTGACATTACCACTCCCTACAGCGTTCGACTCCCGATTATGATTCCCTTGTTACACGATGTCCGACTCTAATGTGGTGACCACCACTGGGCATGAGGTGAGCATGATGCCAACTCTCGATTCTGAGATCTCCACCACTCGATGTCCGCCTCCTGACTATGAGACCTCCACCACTCGACGTCCAACTCTCGACTCCAAAGCCAATTTTTTTTTTTATGTTTTTTAAAAATATAAATAAAAATAGCCAAATAAATAACTTGATCATTAAATTCACAGTATATATTTCCAGTTTCCTGACTAAATTACTCAAAAAGGCTGGAACAAGTCTCCGTTATTTCGGGAAACATGACAGGGCTCCTTTCCAAATCTAACGGTCTAACCATGTCGTTCTTTCTCTCTCCTCGGCCGCTGCTGAATGATTACTGATGAGGAGCGAGGCTGCGAGAAGCGATCCTTGGACGACGACGTCGTAGTTGGAAGCAAGCGCTGCCCGTGATCCATCGAATGATGGCCTAAAGCTGCGATCTTTGGATGCGAGGTAACTCTTTACCCACTTCCGCTAACTCCATCAGCTTGTTTCCCCAAATTATCCTTGTCCTTACGCTTGCGTATGGCGCTTGGATCTGCGCTAGGTCGAGGGATGGGAGATCTCCGGGAAATTAGCTTCGATCTGGCCCAGGGAAGTGACACTAAGGACTGGATTTTGGATTTTATTGTTGTCGCTTCTGGAAAAAAAAATGGGTTTTTTTGGGATAGGATTTTTAATTCGCTCCCCGGACTTAGATCGTGATTTATTCTTCTTCTTTTTGGAGTTGTAAAAACTGCTTCCCTGCGAAGTAATCCTCTCCTTATCTTTGCGATTCTTGATGAATTGTCTGCTTAATAAGTTCCTTTCGAAGATCTATTTTACTATGATGTGAAGTGAAACATCTCCCACAACATGGATTTGAGATTTAACTATCCATGAGAAAGAAAACAGAAATGTGGAATCCTTATTCGAGTATATTATACTTTCAGTTGCTTCCTGGTGATTTGGTATGTTCTCATTTATCACTTCCTCTATTTGCTTTTGAAGTTGGTCATCTTTAACTTGTTCATATCATTGTATGGTTCATATACTTGTTCTTCTGTTTGGTTTTCATATCGATGCAAACTTCTTTAGCACCTCTTACATTGATGTTTCTTTTATTATCTGGCAGAGTTCCCTCTTGTTTATACACTAGCTAATGGGTGAAGGTGAAGAGACTAATCGATAGATAAGTCTACATTGAGAACTCGGGTCTTTCTATTGATGGATTCAAAAGCAGTGTCGAAGCCCTTTTTGAAACAACAAAGCAATCAAACCAGTGGCCAAGTTGTTGAAAAATCTTCCTTGCGTCCTCCATCGCTACAGTTGCCTAATCCAAGCAGACTCATATTCGATACATCAAGATTGTCACAATTATCTGTGACACAGAGCATTCCGGAGCACAAACTCGCGGAAGTTACCGAGCACGAAAGTTTGAATCAGCAAGAGAAAGTGCCTGCTAACTTTTCAAGCCAGCAGGGTGATACTGTCGAGCTGCTTCAGTCAAATGGGGCAGTGAAGTTGGAGACTAAGGAATGTGACGTAAAGATCTCGGACCAGGACAGTGAGAAAGGTTGTTCATCTTGTGCTAAAGTCAGTGATGGCACTGGTGGTCTAGCAAAGACCAGTGGCAGTGCAAAAATAAGTGACCGAACTGATAGCGGCAAAAGTAGTATGTGCAGAGCAAGTACGAGCAGTGAAGTTAGCGATGATAGCACTTGTAACAGCATAAGCAGGAGCATTAGCAAGCCTCACAAAGCAAATGATTTGAGATGGGAAGCAATTCAGTCTATCAGGGCCAAAGATGGAGTTGTTGGCTTGAACCATTTCAGGCTACTGAAGAAGTTGGGCTGTGGGGACATTGGCAGTGTTTATTTGTCCAAGTTGAGTGGAACCAAGTGTTATTTCGCAATGAAGGTCATGGATAAAGTATCTTTAGCAAGTCGCAAGAAGTTGCTCCGAGCCCAGACTGAAAGGGAGATACTGCAATGCCTGGATCACCCATTCCTTCCGACGCTGTACACTCATTTTGAGACCGACAAGTTCTCCGGTTTGGTAATGGAGTTTTGTCCCGGAGGGGATCTGCACACTCTTCGACAGAAGCAGCCTGGAAAGTATTTCTCAGAGGAAGCAGCCAAGTAGGTAACCTAGTCCTTAATCTCATGTTATTCATTCATGCTTTTATCAAGTATCTTGTTTCTTATGATTTTTCTTCTGGGTTTCTACAAACACAGATTCTATGTGTCTGAGGTCCTCCTTGCTCTAGAATACATGCACATGCTGGGTATCATCTACCGGGATCTGAAGCCGGAGAATGTCCTCGTACGAGAAGACGGCCACATCATGCTCTCCGACTTCGACCTTTCTCTTCATTGTGCTGTTAGTCCCACCCTCATCAAGCCATCCGACATCTCTGATTCCTCCAGACATAACAACCCTGTCTACTGTGCTCAGCCTGCTTGTATCGAGCCATCCTGTGTTCAGCCTTCATGCGTTGCTCTTTCCCCTCGACTGTTTTCCTCCAAGTCCAAGAAGGTGCAGAAGCAGAAACTCGAGATTGGTGGAAACCAATCGAACAGTACACTCCCTGAGCTCCTCGCGGAACCTACAGATGCCAAATCCATGTCATTTGTTGGTACCCACGAGTACTTGGCTCCGGAGATCATCAAGGGCGAAGGGCATGGCAGCGCTGTAGATTGGTGGACGTTGGGCATATTCCTCTATGAACTTTTGTTTGGCCGGACGCCCTTCAAGGGGTCAGGCAACCGAGCTACATTGTTTAACGTCGTCGGGCAACCACTGCGGTTCACTGAGTACCCAGTTGTCAGCTTTGCTGCTAGAGACCTTATTAGGGGATTGCTCGTCAAGGAGCCACAACACCGTCTTGCTTACAAGCGCGGTGCTACGGAGATCAAGCAGCATCCCTTCTTCGAGGGCATTAACTGGGCCTTGATAAGGTGTGCAACCCCACCGGAGATACCAAAAACCTATGAGATTTCTGGATCGTCGGCAAGCCAAAACAAGATTCTGACTTCCAATAACTACCTGGAGTTTGATGTATTCTAATGGATTTCCTGTTTGAGGTAAAATGTAGAGTCTCAAATGGCCTTGTATGATCTCAGTATTCTCTTTGCATTGCATTGCTTGTGTTGTTTCAAATTTAAGTATAATGTGGCATCCAATTGTAACTTTGGGTGGTTTCTAATGATCAATTTGGTAATTTTCTTCCTTTTGAGAATCATCATTTTCTTGATGCAAGTAAACTTGTCTTTCTTAGATCTTCGCATGAGGACAGACAATTTTTCTTATGACAAACAATAGTTTGACTCAGTTGAAGAAGTTTATGTGATATCAACAAAGAAATTGGATGCAATGTAACTAAAGACATTATCATAAATCAATTAAAACAAGACATCAAGAGCCCATGAAATGTATATTCTTACTGAAACCAAAAACAAATACATTTACTAACGAGTTCTAGTAATTGTTTCTACACATCGAAAAGTAACCATAACACCCATCTTTCTTCATCATCTCAAGCTTTCATCCGTTCGTGTGCACTCGGGTGCGATGGCAAACTCTTCCTGTCATCGGGAAATGTGGCAAACCAATCTGTAAACTTTGAGATCACCAGCACCCATATCTCCTATTGGGCTGATGTATGCATGCAGCAGAACCATTTCTTCTATGGTAACAAAGAAGGAATGGTATTAACACAAGGGATTCCATTCATATAGGAGCAGAGTATGAGCATGCACAGTGGATACTTACAGGAGGTTTGGAAGCAGAAGTTCCTGGTTTTAGAGCTTCTTCCTCCTTTCCAGGAGAATCAGTTTCGCGCATGTTGCCACCCATTTTCTTCTCATCGCGGGCTTTGTTGAAGATCACAGTGAAACCTTCAGCTGAGGCGGGGTCATTGACATCCCATTCACCAAACTTTGGCAAGGGGTGGCCTTTTTCCTGCTATAATTCAGGGCATGTTTGTAAGTAGTGAAGCAAGTTGAAGTTCTTAGCATCCAGTCAAATTTAAAAAGGTTGATATCTAAATCTGTCACATGCTTAAAGTATGGATTTTTTTATATCATAATTTTTTTATAGTTGTCAAGTTTATCAGACAAATAGGTTTCAATAACAGATCTATCACCCCTTAAATCAGCATTCATTCATTGTCAAGTTGCCAAATGTGGTGGATCACTTGGTAGGGCGAGATGAAGGTCATCAAGATGACAATGTAGGCTGCTCGATTCATAGCTGCCTCAATGCTTGTTCCTAATGCCTATCGCCAATTGGGTAAGATTTTTGGGCTACATGTGCATTTGGCACCTACACTGATAACAGTAGTGACCTATAGGGAGGAAAGTGTGACATGCCAATTAATTGTCATCCAACATGATCAGCTCCCAGAAGCAGCATCTGCCTCTGGACATGATCGAAGAACAAGGTTGCCACTAGGAAAATGAGCGTCTTGGCGAGCCCACTGCCACCAACATCCTAAGTTGTGCATTAACATAAACTCGACCTTCTCCAAAAACACAAGGATGATAAAGCAGCACCATGTTGATCCACAACGCCCCACTACAAGTGGATTCCAACAATGACACTAAACACCTGATGCATTAATGACACTACAAAAAGGCACAACTCCTTTCATGCACCCATACTCTGGCTATTCTCCTTGGTGGCCAGCATCATGATTAGTTGTCGTAGGCTTTCAAGGATGCCCTTGGTGTGGTTAATGTCAACGAGGCAAAGCTGAGCATCGTTGAGCAAAATGGAGGTCTTGCTGCGAAGCTTCTTGACGTTGCTAAGGTAATCACACATGACAAGCTGGATATTGAAGGTATCATTCCGTGCCAGAGTTGTGATCTTTGGCCAAGACAATTTTAAATGCATGTATATATGTAAATGCTCAGAATGCTTCACCATATGCTTCAGAGCATGTTGAGATTGACTACATATGCTTGCAGAATGAGATTAAAATAAGAGAACATAAACAAACGAATAGTTGGATACTAGCAGTATAGTATAGGTAAAAAAAAAGGTAGTCAGACACTAGCAGAATACTTTATCATGATGCACAAGAAGATACGGAACAAATTCTTCAAACCTAGATATAGAACATGAAAGCCTAGATTAAATATAAAAAACAGCATTTGCATTAAATATAAAACTAACATAAATTCATATGCAGTAGCAGAATCCTAAAAACTAACACTTGGGGCTGCTACTCTTCATTTCTTCATGATAAAACTGTGGTACACAATGAAGGGACGTGAAGTTTGAATTTCAGCAAAATAGAGTGGGCAATAGAAATCTATTAAGTGTTAGACCAACTCAAAACACTACCTAAAGATATACATATTTTCAGATAAAAAGAATGATATGTGCAGGCCACTTGCACAACAGTTGTTTTGAAGGAATACTCCTCCACATGTCGACTCAAATAACAATTTGAAGAAAAATATTTCACTAGAAGATTTTAATTCTACCAGCTAACCTTGCAATTTTACCTGCATAGAAAAAAAAAATAACAATCCATGGCGAAATTAAGGAATAAAAGTTAAATATGCAAAATATTTATGAGAATGTAACTGTATGGTGATCGTAGTCTCGAGACTAGTGAAAAAGGGTAAGGCCCTAGCTCAGGATGCATCGAGAAATGCAGAGTTCAAACGAACAGCTAAAAAGAAGCACATTTTACAAATTTACACTTGATTGACCATTAAAACGAAGATTAATAGTATCAAAAAGGAAAAAGGTCCTGCATTTTGTATCATCCAAGCATACAGAATACCTCCGAGCTCCAGTTACCTAACCCATACCCATTCCCCCAAAAAAAACAACACAAGAAATCAATGAAGCAATAAAGCTAGAACTGAGAGCGCCCTAGATCACCAAAAAAACTAACAAATAATCAGGAAACAAGAAAGCAGACATGAGCAAAGGAGCTAAACAGATCAACACGCATCTACTCCACTTGCTCATTCTCAAATATAAACCACAGTCAGCTCCAACAAGATCAACCCCATCCCAGCACAACCAAATCGAATCAGAAATTCCTCAAACAAAAATCCGGCGAGTAAAAGGGCCGAGGTAAGGGATTGCGACTCACCGACATCATCAACTCCTCGCGCAGAGAGGAAAGGGAGAGGGAAGAGAGGAAGGCTTGTAAGCAGGGTTTGGAAGGGGCTGGCGAAGTGGAGCTCTCTATATCTGTAGAAGACGAACTACATGTGAGTTGTCTGCCGCCGTCAACTTGAACCGGACCAGACCGGTTCCGTCCGGCTGTGTGTTTCGGGGGAAAGGAAGAGACATGAAGGGAGATTGTACATTATCAGATTCTTTTTAGGCAAATTTTCCAAAGGCGCCCCTGATTATTTTTGTTTTTTGCCTAATTATTTTTTATGGACGAAATAAATTCCAGATAAAAAAAACTAACTTGAATTAATTGAATTGTGTAAATTACAATTTTTAGATGAAGTTTCTCTTGATTTATCATTGGGCAAAAACATATTTTTATTATCATTAAAAAGGAAAATCTATATTTAAAAAAAATCATCCATTTTATTTTTTTTATCAAAATTACTTTGATAATATTATAAAAGTTTTGAACAAGTTGAATCAACTTTGATCGAGAACAATTTTCACTAAATTAAAATAGTTTTAATTAATGTTAGAGTAGTTTTGACCAATAATAATTTTAGTTAAAATTATTATTTAAGAGGGAGTATTTTTGATATTTTTTAAATGATAATTAAAAATAAAGGCGTCTCTTCCCATGTTTGCCCTTTCTTAATTTGCCCTTTGTTTGTACTATAATTACAGTGAGAGTTGATCACCACTTAGTACCATTGTTAGGAGTTGACCACCACTTAGTCCTTTGTTTAATTATGACAAATCAATTTATATCAGCAAATGGCCATCATACATTTGTCAAAAATAAAAAATATAAAGGGTCTTGTTTTTGAAATCATCAACGTCGTCCTCCATGTACAATTGTCCGAGTACTGTCTATATACTATTCTTATTATTATCTCTCTCTTATATTTTCTATCTAAATCTTGAATCGAACATGCATTGTAGCAGCTAAGGGTCCATAGTCATTATATAATTGTAATAGTTACGATTTTATAATTACTACAACAGAACTATCACACAGTTATAGTAATTATTACGATTTCATAACTATTACACAGTTGTAGTAGTTACGATATCGCAATTATTACAACGTGAATGTTAGATAAGTTTTGAGATGTCATAACTTTTTAGTTGAGTTGAACCACGGGACGTACAATATATGAATCGAAACTCATTCAGACATCTACATTTGTTATCAAATGTAACCTTAAAAAAATCATTTAAAATATTTTTGGAGGCTCCGAAGAATTTTAATACTCTTTATTAAGGTTATTTTCTATATTGTAGTATCTACGAAATCATAGTTACTACAACTATTATAGTTATAGCAACTACGAAACCGTTGCTGCTACAACTATTGTAGTTATATAGATGCTACGAAACTATGACTTTTATAATTATTGTAATTGTAGAAGTTACAAACCATAGCTAGCTACTACAACTACAACAGTTATACAACTATAAAAACTATATTTACTACAACTATATGCTACAATTATCATAGTTGTAGCAACTGTGAAATCTTAGTTGCTACACATGTTATAATAATTATAATTTTATAGCTGTTATAACGTGCTCGATCGATCGATTTAAATGAGAGATATTGACAAAATAATAATAAAAATAATATTAAAGGAGAATTGTGTTATTTTATAGGAGTTAGGGATGTTTTTAATAAAAAATTAAAATGAGCCGTCCTATGACTATTTAGAAAAAAAAGACATCTTTTTTATTTTTGTTCAAAAATAAATATCTTTAACCTTTTTTATTCTTATATATTAACTAGATCTAAGTTTTTTTTAATAAAAAGAATACAAAATGTATGTCAAAGAATAACTTTAGCTTGCCTTTTGCATCTATTTTGGAAAGCCATTAGCATGACATAATCCATGACCTATTATAGTAGAGAGAATGAAATTCATTTTTTTCCTACTGAAATGATGTAAATATATTATTTTAATGATTTGGTTTAATATTTTTTAAAAATAATTATGTAATTTAAAATAATAAGCTGATTTATAAATTAAAATAATACTGTAAAAACCGATTCCGGTACAAAACCCAACCGCACGCCCAGCAATGCACCTCCACGTATTACTCGCGAGCCGTGTCAAAGCCCCGGCGGGCCCCACTTCCACGTGATCCTCACTCTCCGCCTACCGATTACGCCAACGGTTCTTCTCCTGCCACGTGTCAACGAAGTCCCACTCCTCCTCTCCCCAGATTGTTCACGTGATCGCCGTGCCGCGCCGCGGCATCGGATCCCATGCTTCCGCTCCGGTTTGTCTAATTAATCAACTAATCTCGCCTCCTTAAGGACACGTGTACGGCCCTAGTGTCGTGATGCGTCGATAAAGAAATAATCAACGCTCCAAATCCCCGCGTTATTGTATGATTAATTAGCGTGCTAATGAAAGATATTTAAGATAACGACGGCAGTTAACTGCAAGCACCGCCACGAGGTTAGTGATAAGAGTGGTTCGTCTCTTCGAGGGAGAAGACTGAGCTCATTGAGGCCCTTCGTTGCTTGAAAAGCCAGCGGTGGATATGCCGGCGATCGGGATTGCGATGATATCAACTCCGGTGAGCTCCGCACTGATTCTCCCTAATGATGCCGATCGGAGATCTCCGCCGACGCCCTTCCTCGGGTCGTCGAGTTCGCGTAGTCTCTCCTCTTTCTTCTATGTATCCGGTTGCCAGCAAATGGACCTCCTCCACAAAGCGGTGGCTGGGGCGGGGCGGGGGAAGGAGTACTTAGGAGTGAGGAGCCCGATCGTCGTGTCACCTAAGGCGGTCTCCGACTCCCGGAGCTCTCAGACGTGCCTCGACCCCGATGCCAGCCGGGTGAGTGTTACTTCTTTCCGATGATGTCAAGATTCTGCGGTCTTTTTCTTTTTAATAGATTTCGAAAACGAACTTGGTGTCATTCTCCTCTGAACCGTAGTGTAGACTTGTGACTTGTCGAAATATTTAATGGATTCTATATTGGAGCTTTATTTTCCCCTTCGATCTTCGTAGAAGTTGATTGCGCCTTGAAATTCTTTCTATGGTATTAGCTGCTGAACTTTCATAGGAAGCATAGCATTTACTTCCATGAGAAGAAATTGGTACATTCCAGGACTTCTTTTCCTTATAACTTTTTTTTGACAAGATATTTACATTTTGGGGGAGGACTTCAAGATCTGGTGATATATTGTGAGGCTATGTTTCATTTTCAACCGGTATGGCTTTGGATTAACCTGCAACTAAGGACTCAGTAAAGTTTAGTTCAGTATGGAGCCTACAAATTAAACGGAAAATTTTCATATTTGGAAAAATATTTTCAGGGTGATATAATTCTGAGGAATGTGTATCAATCGGAACTTCTAATAGAATTAACTTCAGTAGTCTTCATACTAAAAGAGTGAATATTGACCGGTGCTCTATAAGAAACTAACCCTAGGAATTACTTGAGACAGTATGTTGGTGTTCTTGATTTGTAGAGAAATTCATGCAGAGTGTATCTTCAAACGAAGGTATAAAGAAATTTGTGATGATATGATTTGTCCTGAACCACAAGGTACTACTCAGAGCAATTGATCTTCTTGTATCCATTCGCACAAATATGATCTCATGCCTATCTTCATGGAAGGATTATTCACAAAAATTAATTGTTTGCTTTTCCCTTACTTCCGTGCGCAATCTTGTCTTGAAATGGTGATGGTTGATAATGGTAATGATAAAGCTTTAGTCAATCTACTTTCTTTTCTCTGTGTAGAGTGTTCTAGGGATTATACTTGGGGGAGGTGCTGGGACACGCTTGTATCCTTTGACAAAGAAGAGGGCTAAACCAGCAGTACCTTTGGGTGCTAACTACCGGCTTATTGATATTCCTGTCAGCAATTGCTTGAACAGTAATATTTCCAAGATTTATGTTCTGACACAATTCAATTCTGCATCTCTCAACCGTCATCTTTCACGAGCCTATGCAAGTAACATGGGTGGGTACAAGAATGAAGGTTTTGTTGAAGTCCTTGCTGCACAACAGAGTCCAGAAAACCCTAACTGGTTTCAGGTACTATTACCTATGAGCTATAAGTGCTTCTATCCCACTTTAGGCTTAATTGTGATAAGGAGTAGGTTTTCCTGCAATCTCATTCAATTATGTGCTTGAATTTGAAAGCCACTATTTCTGCTAACCTTAATCCGTTCCTGGCTGAGCTTCATGATGACATAAAAAAAACTGTTGTATTTGTCGAGCTTAGTATTTGTGTGGTTACTGTATGCTTTTCCTCTATATGCACACAGGGCACTGCAGATGCAGTTAGGCAGTACTTGTGGCTCTTTGAGGAGCACAATGTCATGGAGTTTCTAATACTTGCTGGAGACCATTTGTACCGGATGGACTATGAGAAATTCATTCAAGCGCATAGAGAAACAAATGCTGATATTACTGTGGCTGCATTGCCAATGGACGAAAAGCGTGCGACTGCTTTTGGTCTGATGAAGATTGATGAAGAAGGGAGAATAACAAAATTTGCAGAGAAGCCAAAAGGAGAACAGCTGAAGTCAATGAAGGTAGAAATTCATTACTAGTGATAACATAGTTGTGGATATTTCTGTTTTTTTAGCAGTTGTCATTCATAACTTATAAAATATTGGTTGGTCAGCATTCATCAATGTGTGCTTAAGCCACAATGATCTTGTTTTACTCATTTCTTCTCAGGTTGATACCACTATACTTGGTCTGAATGATGAAAGAGCAAAAGAATTGCCTTTTATTGCAAGTATGGGTATTTATGTCATCAGCAAGGACATAATGATGCAATTACTTCGGGACAAATTTCCAGCAGCAAATGACTTTGGAAGTGAAGTTATCCCTGGCGCAACTAATATTGGGTTGAGGGTATGCCTGCTGATTGTTTCCCTGTAATTTGTTTTCGTCGAAGAAAGCAAAATTATTTATAAGAAAGATTCTTACAGTACTTCTAAGAAGTTTATGTCCTTGAGATACTAGTTTATAAGTTTATGTCCTTGAGATACTAGTTTATTTCATAGCTGCATATACTATTATGTTCTTTTGATGACTGGATGTAGTGGACTGCAGACAATACAGATGCCATTTACCTAGTTGTAATTCCTTCAATAATGGTGAAGATTGGCCGTAAAGTGCTAAAAAGTTTTCTTTTGCCATGTGTTTGTCTTTTTTTTTTCTTTAAACTTTCTTACAATACAAATGATGTCAGTGCATTTATAGTTTGCATTTAATAATATACTAGTACACTGTTTAAATTATGTTTTATTTTGCCTTGTTCCTTAGTTTTTCTACCATGACTGAGCTACTCAGTAATCAATACTGGAAACTCATGGTTCATGCCAAAATGGTTATGATAGATTGAAACAGAAAAAATTCCTTGTTCTACATAATCACTTTGTTGTTTTAAGATGTAATTTGACTCTTTGATTATGATTAATAGGTACAAGCTTATTTATATGATGGTTACTGGGAGGACATTGGTACAATTGAGGCATTTTACAATGCAAACCTTGGAATAACCAAAAAGCCAATGCCAGATTTCAGGTAGATTGCTTAAAAGAACTAGTAGGATATTTTCCCCCTTATTGATATGTATGTCATCCTTCATAGGTTCTTATATTTACCTGTGGTATCTGCTTAAATGTGACTGGTTTGTTCAGCTTTTATGATCGTTCTGCGCCAATCTATACACAACCTCGGTATTTACCACCTTCAAAGATGCTTGATGCTGATGTAATTGACAGCGTTATTGGTGAGGGATGTGTGATCAAAGTAAGTGCATTACAAGATAATTTCAACATCATTTTTTATTGACATTTATGTAACAATAATAGTTTTTAAATTTTATGGTATAAGAGATATTGCCTTATACTTTAGCTTTAGTTTGTTGGATTCTACCAGAACAATCCATGTATTACTTAACTAATAGTAGTTTAGGTTTATGTCGTCTCAAATAAGATGGGAGTATTATGTAATAGATTTGTCTTATTGGAAATTTTTATGGGTATATATTACTTCCTGCTTGTCATTTGAAGTGAAGATGATTTCATCCATTCTTTGATGATACACCTAGGATTGCCCAAGCCTATTCTGATATGTTTGATACAAGTGTTTAAAAGCAAAAGGAGACTCGAAATAATATATGAGAAAGAATGCTAGGAGAACAAGTTACTAGCAGGTTTTGATTGGCATCAGTAACTCCACATGCTTAGCTTCTTCAACACGTTGGCATGCCCAATAACAAATTTTGTGCATACTTTTTGATTGTGCCTTCATACATGACAAAGGGTTTTGCTGAATCACAATCTTCTAATTAATTGGTGTTTGAAGGAGTATTGTAACGTTGTTTCCTTTTGCAGAACTGCAAGATCCAACATTCTGTAATTGGACTTCGTTCTTGCATCTCTGAAGGTGCAATCATAGAAGATACTTTACTGATGGGAGCAGACTACTATGAGGTAATCTACAGAACATACAACTGAACCAATTAACTTGTTCTTCAAATATAGATTTTCCTTTTTACTTGATCTTATATGGTTTGCTACATTTGTAGACTGATGCTGACAAGAGGCTATTAGCTTTGAAAGGAAGTGTTCCAATCGGCATTGGAAAAAACTCTCATGTTAAAAGAGCTATTATAGACAAGAATGCTCGTATTGGGGATAACGTAAAGGTAAGCTACTCCAAATATTCACCATTGCTTCTATGCATTTGTTGGCAATTTAGGATTACTTTAAGTTTTATTTCTCTAAATATACAAGACCCACAAAACCTTTTTCGTATTACTGCCTACTTTTTCTTGGCTTCTCGTTTCTGAACGTAGGATTATGTTTTTTTTCAAGAAAATAGAACTTCTGTGTTAGGTAAAATTAAATTCTTCCTTCAGTAGTTTGCCGGGTAGATGCTCCTCTTTATATATAATAAGATCGTCCAACAAGGACTGAGTAAGCTATGGAAACAACTAGTCTAGAGTTTACTTTTGGGAAAGGTTAGGAGTACGTGAGATTGAACTAAAGGATTTGTAGCTAGAGGTTGAATTTTACATATGTGTAATGATATTATTAGAAGTGGTTTAGCGTGGATTTGTAGCTAGAGGTTGAATTTTACATATGTGTAATGATATTATTAGAAGGGGTTTAGCTTTGTCGCTCTCGACTTAAATTACAAATAGTTTCACATCCAACAATGTGTCAGGATACCTTATGGTTAAGTGCAAAAAAAAAAAACACTTGTTTGCAAAATGCGTCTCTTTATCATTACAAAAATCAAAAGCCGAATAAAGATGAGGATGAATTGGAAGATTGGGGTCGGTAAAGGCCTAAAACAACTAGGATTATATTAACTTTGTGTGACTTCTTGAGAACTCCAGGGTGTGGAGCTCTAAAAGGAAAAAATGAAAATTTCTCTTTTTTATAGTCACAAGTAATTAAAAACTTATGTATATATATTTGTGCTTGTATAGTTGGCTAAAATTTTGATTTCGAGCTGCTAAGATTTGATGAGAAACCATTAAGTTAGAGATTAAAAAATTTTAGTCATACACAAGCATAGTAAGTTATACACAAGCTCTTTGCCAAAGGTCATGTATTTGGATTCATATAACGACACTAATAGAAAAAGTTTAACCTCCTTGCTCCCGCTCCCTAATCAAGGAGTTTGAATTCAATTCTTGATGAAGACTAATAGAATTTACATAATTTTATCCATTATGCTATATATATCGTAAATTAGGACTACTGTAATCTAGAAGTCTTAATGTCACTCTCTTTTATTTTTCTTCTTTTAAAAAATCAGATCATCAACTGTGATAATGTGCAAGAAGCAGCGAGGGAGACTGAAGGATACTTCATCAAGAGTGGCATAGTGACTGTGATAAAAGATGCATTAGTCCCCAGTGGAACTGTCATATAGATCTTACCTCGTCTTAGTTCTATCAATCTTAAGCAACTTAGTATTCTTGTTTACGGCGTATTTTCCAAAGAAACATAATGAGTTGGCGCATGGGGGTTGAGTACTGGCTAGGGGAGGAAGACTTGTACAAATCATACGCATACTAATTCTGTCCTATTAATAATTACACAGGCTGTTTCTATCAAACATAAACCAGTTAGTTTCTAGCTCTAGCTTGAATTACCAACTGGTGAACTGGTTTAGACAAGTTGAAATATTGATAAATTAAAATTTCTAATTTAATTTTATTCATTGTGATTTGGACATGTGCTGCATCGTAGTTTGGGCAAGCACCCCCTTTTTCTTCAACCTCTTCACGTTGTCCAATGTGTATTTGCCGCTATAATATTTCATATACACTATAAGGCGGGAAAGCACTATACAACCCAAGGAAAGCAACTCTACAATCACCAAAGGAAAGCTCGCTTCCCTAAGGCAAACACAAATGTTAATACCCTCTTTGATCAGAGATGTCCTAATTATGGGGGCCCTTCCCTAAAGAGGCTCCCTTCCCCCATAAAAGACCTAGGTAATCATTAAGGATATTAATATTTGTGTTTGCCTTAGAGAAAGCTGCTTAAAATGGTCTTTAGACCATTTAAGCAGGCTTTGCTTGGGTGGTTTATAGTTGCTTTCCTTGAGGTGTAAAAATATACAGTGTTTTCCTTCTTTAAAATTCCATATACAAATATTCAATATAAGGGGGAAAGCACTATACAACCCCTAGGGAAGCAACCATACAACCACCCAAGGAAAGCTTTCTTCCTTGTGCATGCCCTAGGGGCACGACGTGGTGGCAAGGGGTTGGGCGGCATACTGGAGCAACGAAGGTTTGAAACTCATGCAAAGAAAAATTTATGGTATTCGAACTGGTGACATCGTGATGTCACGTCAAGAGCCACCATATGTTTTTTGATTTACTTGATGTGTGAAATATGATCGAATTGTACATCTCAAGATTAATTGACTAGTAAAATCTAAATATCTGGTTTATAAAAAGGAAAAAAAAAAAGGGAAAGCTTGCTTCCCTAAGACAAAGACAAATGTTAATATCCTCTTTGATCAGAGATGCCCTAATTATGGGGCCCCTTCCCTAAAGAGGCTCCCTTCCCCCATAGAAAGACCTACTGATCATTAAGGGTATTAATATTTGTGTTAACCTTAGAGAAAGCTGCTAAATGGTTTTAGACCATTTAAGCAAGCTTTGCTTGGGTGGTTTATCGGAAAGCAATTATACAACCACTAAGTTTTAGGTCTTTTATGGGGAAACGATCCCATAATTAGGACATTTAAGACCATTTAAGCAGGCTTTCCTTGGGTGGTTGTATAGTTGCTTTCCTTTGAGGTTGTATAGTGCTTTCCCTTCTGTATATGGTGTTCGAAATTAACGGAAAGAGAGGTAGAATGGAGATATTTCATTGGGAATGTGATTTTAGTCCCGCCTTAAAAGTCTCAAAGTTTCATTGTTGGTTTATATTATTGTTCAAACATGTATATTGTGAACTTATACATGGGGAGAGATTCACTCTCAAGTGTAAGTGCACAAAAGTGGTGTAAATCTAGAATCCGGATTGTACCGAATCAAATTGAATCATATGTGAATACAACAAATATTAGATCGGTCACATATATATAAACTTCCACTGTAAGATTCCTGATCCAAGTCCGTTCTCTGTTGTGGTGTCGGCTTGACTAGTTCATTTTCTTCTGTTCCTTATCATGCCTTTGATTGAGATTTTCCACTACTAGTTCCTTATCACGCCTTTGATTGAGATCTTCCACTATTAGCCCGACGAATAATATTCGCACTATGAATTGATGGCTCAACTCATTTTTTGGGCTGATTTAGCTTATTTATCGAATAAATCGATTTAACCGCGCAGAATAATCTAGCATCTCTTTCTCTATAAATATGGCTTGTACAGAACCACATTATTCAACTTTGTGTAGTAAGAATATGGCTCCCCGTTTCTCTTCCTTTTCTTCACCGTTATTGATAATGCTATTAGGTTTTATAGTTTACATAGTTGATGGAACAGATCAAATACTAAGTGCTCGTTTTCATGTCGATCTCAAAACTCTCCATCCCAGAGATTCTTGTTCGCCTTCAGTCAAAGGTTTGTGAGCTCTACTTATATATTGTTATTATATATAAAGTTAATAAAAATTAGCCATGTATATAATATACTAATCTTTACTGAAACCACTTTAAAATATCCCTAAATTATAAGTTAGTTAAACTATACGCCAAAAATTTTATAATTATTAGACTTTAAATTGAAAGGGAAAAAAATATTTTAACTATGAGCCTCAGTTCCGTCAGTGAATTCAACGGTGACATTTCAGAACAATAAAATTACGAGGGCACAATCAAAATTTATATTTCTTTTCTGTAAAAGAAGTAAAATTTGTTACAGTAGTTTTACATGATCGGTTTATAGCATCATCTGTGAGGAGGTAAATTAAGAAACTACAAATGATCACGACGAAGGAGGACATTGCTCGATTTTGTCGAGATTCGAATTTTTGTTTTCTTCTGCAAGTCTGTTCTATGGTAACTACCTCAGATTATGTTTGGGGGTCAAAATTTATATTTCAAACTATGGAGGGGTGAAGTGAAATTTTAGTAAAGTTTAAGGGATTAACAGTGAAATTTGCTGGTGCAGGAGTGAGCTCGGGCAGCAACTGGACGAGCCTTCGCGTGGTTCACCGGTACGGCCCATGCTCGCCGTTCGCTGACCAACGGAAACAGCTCTCCCACGCTAAAATCCTCGACCTGGACCAAGCCCACGTTGACGACATCCACCGCCGCGTCTCTCACTCCGAACCGCTCGCCGCCTCCGCTACTGCAATACCCACCCGCAGCGGCGCATACCTCGACAGCGGCAACTATGTCGTCACCGTCGGTTTCGGCACTCCGAAGAAGGACCAGACCGTCATCTTCGACACCGGAAGCAGCGTCTCTTGGATCCAGTGCCAGCCCTGCGTCGGGTCCTGTTATAAACAAGAAGCTCCCCTGTTCGACCCCTCCCTTTCTTCCACCTACGCGAACATCTCCTGTGCCTCCTGTTTCTGCAACGAGCTTCTCAACAAGCCCAGATGCTCCGCCTCCGACTGCATCTACAGCGTCCGGTACGGCGACGGCTCGGTCACCGCCGGTTTCTACGCGCAGGACACACTGACGCTGTCCCCCGTTGATAGCACCCCTGGATTCCGCTTCGGGTGCGGCGAGAGAAACATGGGCCTTTTCGGCCGCACCGACGGGCTCCTCGGCCTAGGCCGTGACAAGCCGTCCATCGTATCACAGACGTACAACAAGTACGGTGGCGTCTTCTCCTACTGCTTGCCGCTCACCTCCAGCTCCGTCGGCTACCTGTCCTTCGGCAGCTACCCCGCCGGCGATCTCCTGCTCACGCCAATGCTCTCCGATCCAAATTCCCCGACGTTTTACTACCTTGCATTGACAGGCATCAGTGTCGGCGGACAACTGATCGCGGTGCCTCCCTCTATTTTCACCCGCGCCGGGACTATCATTGACTCCGGCACAGTGATCACGCGGCTTCCGGCGACGGCGTACTCCGCACTCAGGTCAGCCTTCCGGCAGGGAATGACAGCATACAAGTCTGTACCAGGGACTACTGGACTACTAGACACGTGCTACGACTTCAATGGCTCCGGCGGCAAAGTGATCATCCCGAGGGTGGCGCTACACTTGGGCGGTGGGGTTACCATCAACCTGGGGGCGGCTGGAATTCTCGTCGCAGTGAGCCGGACTCAACTGTGCCTCGCGTTTGCTGGCAATGGAGACGACAGCAGCATGGGTATCCTGGGGAATACTCAACAGAAAGGCTTCAATGTGCTCTACGATATCAACAAACGAGTCATTGGGTTTGGCCCTGGAAATTGCAGTTAGATTGTATCAAATCCATACATACTAGCAACGTTATGTCCTACTATATCTAATGGGTATTTAAGGAATAATAACTGGATGATCCAGTGTTAGCATTATAAAACTAGCATTCAAGAATGACTCATGAAGTGTGTTCTCAAGGCGATAAAAATTCTATAGAGCTCTTCATCTATAACCATTCCTTCATATGCTACAAGACGAGATGGATGATTACAGATGAAGGTTCAAGCTAGAAACAAGCGAGAAGGATCAAACGCCATAGTGCACTAGACGATCTTAAGACTTACCCTTGTACAGCACACCACTACAACGCATTAGTTGAGAGGGATAGAGAGGCTATTTACACGTGCAAGATAACGAAGGTAAAAGTTACACTGCCATTTCGAGGTCAGGGTTGATGGCCTTCCTCTTCAACTTGTTTTGCACTGTTGATTTTGTTACCTTCGTATCTGTATCCTGTGTAGAACTTGCTCTCACTGTTTTAGTGTAGCCTTCACCTTGTTTGGTTGTTTTGGATTCATCCTTTAGATCACCATTTGGAGCTCGCAAACCCAAACTCAAGTCCAGATCAGCTGTATTTCCTAACTCTGGCGATGTTTGATCTTTGCTTGAGGCCTGGAGTGGAATAGTGCTCATAAGAACTTAAAACTCTTCTATCAGAAGAAAAAACCATCAGCACAAGAGCCATAAGAAAAGGCAGAAACAGGGAATCTAAACTATGCTTTGAAAAAATTATTGATAACAATTGGTAGGAACCAGTGTGGATAATGATTGCATGAAGTTATCCTTCTTACTTGTCTCTAGACATTATCTCTAGTCACTTTTTTTTCTTCTTTTTTTAACTTTTAATGCATAGTTGTCGATCCCAAACTTGCAGATGAGCAGGCGACTGTTTGCTAGCTCCAAAGTATTTCATTGTCCCCCTTTAAGTCGTCTAACAAGTTTCCAAAACACAAGGACCCAACTAGAAGTGTAAAATAGTCAGGCATGCAACCGGGCCTGATAAGTCCTAAGGTGGCATGGGTTGTGTCGTGACCAGGCAAACCACTAAATGGGCTACACCAAGCACGACCTACTTCAATATTTATTAATTTAAGTAATTGAATATTTAACAAGGCAAACCACTATTTTGGAAAATTTTTCTACGCCAAGGCAAACCCTACTTCAAGTTGTGCATCCTAGGTACGGGCTCATTGACACCTCTAGACCAAACCCTCACAAAATATAAAGTATATAGTTTCTCTTGATTTAAGAACTAAGTTCAATTAGTTAACTATAACTGCATCCATCTTCTGAGTTTAAGTACCTTAATAATTAGCTTTCACCTCCTAAACAACCATGTCACTCCAGAAGAAAAACCAACTGGGAAACACTTCCATATTACTAGTTATAATGGTGATCGCCGTATTAGAATATTTGAACCAATCCAATTGGATGAAGCAAATATCTTAAAACAAACACTGGATGGAAATAGGCACATTTCGCAGACAAAAATACACCGAAAAAGAAGATAGAAATTGAGTCATCACCTTTACTTCTGCAGAAATATTGTTCATGTCATGATTTGTGCCAGAATGATCTACTTGACCTTTGCGATGGAATTCATCAGTTACATCATGTGTGTCATTGGATTTCGGTGAAGCCTCTTCTTTTCGCTCCCTGCTGACAGAAATCTGCATTATGCATAAAATGTTAGTCACCAACAGATAAAACTTAATATCTAGATTTGAATCTTTTTAATGTTACTTAGTTGATAGAGCTCAATATCAAGTTTAGCTCTTCCCTTAACTATCCCTTATTGTTATTTTTTCTCTCTTTCTTCTTCATCTCTACTTTTCTTTTTTGATTCTAGTTTTATCTGTATCGTAGCATTTCTTCTTTTATCTCCATTAATAGATCAGAATTTCTCGTTCCAATTACATAAACAACCGTTAAGTGGATAAACTGAATATGTAAGAAGTGTAGATGGATAGCACATGATTATATGTCAACATTGAGAAACTAGCTACAACTCGAACATGAATGAGAGCACTGATCAATACCTTCTTCACAGAGTTTCCAATTCTTACTATCTCTTTTGTAAATAGCTAGCAACTCACAATAATTCGGGTGATAGTTTCTTTTACTTTCTAAGTTGGCATCACGACCATTGGTGATTCCCATTTGTATGATTCGCATAATCTTCCTCGTAAAGAAATATACATTAAAAAACTTGTGCACAATACTTGTATTGTAAAAGAACCATGAAAACAACAAATGCTTTACATGGAACAATCACTACTTGAGTTGTTGAGCATCTAGCAAGAAGCTAACCTTTGAAGTTAAACGACTAATTTCAAGAATTTATGGAGAATGGCATCCATTTTTTCCCCATTCATTCATTGTGTTTAGAGAAAGCTTCGCAAAGTCTAAATTCCCACCATAAAGTGCAAGTTAACTCACCATCTTATTGCCTCCTCCAGCAAAATATGTAAGAGACATAGCTTAACTGCTAAAGATGGAGGAAATGGTTCACTCAGTAAAGCAGCTTGAATCACTATCATGTATCCTACTGCAAAATATCATCTTTTTTCTTTCAAGCAGAGAGTTTTCATCCTTAGTACGTTTGTATAGAACAAATCGATCAGATTCCCTAGAGAACCAACAACTGTAAGAAGGTAAAGGAAGGGGGATGAAAAGGAAAACCCTAGTTCGACAAGTTAGCGGCAATGAACCCTACCCGTCGATTACGATGCTCAAGCAACTAGATTTGACATCAAAGCGTAAGGGCAATGAGAGCGCGAGGGGTACCGGGACGTATCGGAACTTCCGGCTGGGCGGCTCCTCGGGCGGTGGAGTGGCGGCGTCTTTGGAGAGGGCCGAGACCGGAGTCCACCTGTAGAGGAGGAGATGGGAGGACTGGTGGCCGCCGACTCCCCCGCTGCTGCTGCGGCGGCGATGGTCGGTGCCGGAGAGCGCAACCCACTTCTTATTCCAGCGCCGAACCGGGCCGCTGAACACCGACGCCGGACCGTAGCGCGTGGACGACCGGCCGAGGCGGCCAGCCACACCGTCCATGGTTCAAGCAACCCTAAAGCAGATCAGAGCAGAGCTTGGCCGCCTCCGCTCTTGCTTTCGCCTTTCTTCGAGCAGCAGCTGCTGGAAGCGCTTGGAAAGGACGATACAGAGAAAGGTTGTCCTTGTCCTCTTCCATCTCCGCTTGAAGCCAAGTCGCCATCATCCACACAACTTAACTCACGTCGAATGATGTCGCTAGCTCAAAAAGACGATGTCCGTGACTTATGTCGTGCCCCCTGTCGTGGTTCGCTTAGGCCTGAGGATCAGTTCGAGTGGTTTTTTATAAAAAATATATAAAATCGGAGGACTTCTGCCGCCTTCCCCGCCGCCTCCCTCCCTCTACCCTTTTCTGGATCTTCTTCCTGCTCTTGCTTCGATGATCTGGAGTTTGTGCTGTGTTGCCATTGAATTTGGTGGAGATTGGGCGGCCGTCGGAATCGATCTGTGACAATTAATGCCGGAGTTTTTCTGAAACCCTAGATCGAGGATACAAGGTACTCTTTGTTTTCTCCCTATTCGGAATATTGCAACTTTACTATGTGATTTTGGTGGAAGCAGAAAAACTTGATCTTGTTCTTTATTTTGCTTTCCTGGTCTTGAGATGCTTTAGTTTATGGTAGACAAATCTATTGCAAACTCATTATGTGATCGTTCTTGACAAAAAATACTTTTGAAGCTGTACATTAATCTTGTCTATTTGGTTTGATCTTGTTCCACTTGTGAGTAATGTAAATAGTTTGCCACTCAATCTATTTGTTTGTCTAGGAATTTAGTGTTGATATGATGCTCAATCTCACAAAAGTATTCCTTTTTTTTGTCAATATTGCTACATTGTTTTACTGGTTTCATCTTAAACTTTCCTCGAAAATATGATGTTTCCTGTATTCTTCTTCTTGACAAACACAAAGTTATAACAGCATAGGTATTTTGATCATAGGATTAGGGTTTTGGCCATGTGATTGATTATTTTGATTCCTGACATCTGATTTTTGAATTTGATTGAACTAAATTAAAGGCTTATCCTGTTCAAGCTGATCGAACCGACCAATCTGTAGTTGTATAAACTGGACCAAACAAAGAGCTAGAATCAGGTTGGCTCTTTGCATTGGTTTCTTTTAACAAGAAAGAAAAGTATAAAGTGAGGAAATGGTTCGATCACTGGTTTTTTTGAAAATTGAAAAAAACTGAGCAGTTTATGAAATTTGTCTTATTTTTTGTGATAGAATTGAAAAAGTTTGCATTGGTTTCGATCACTGGTTTGTCACCTTTCAATTATAATGGAACGAAAACCTTCAGATCTCATTTTGTATCTCAACTCACAATCTCTTGAAACTCATCCGTTCTAATTCTGATTCTGCTTGAAACTGCAATGGAACCTAATCTGGCACAACTCGATTATGAATGTTCATGTAGCAATTTGGATACACTACCCACCTGATAAACTGTTTAAAGTATATTTATACCTGTTCTTCTCCTTTCAGAAACATGGATAGGTTTGTCTCCTGTTTGTCCCATGTGTTCCACTCTACCTACCGATAAACTGTTAGGTTGGAAGAGAATCTACCTACCGAGAGACTATTAGGTTGGAAGGGAAGATGAAGTGAAGTGGTTAAGTATATTTGTACCTGTTCTCCTTCTCTCAGCAACATGGCGGGTTTTTCTAGTGTTTATCTTGGCCTTCTGGTCTCACTCACTGCATTAGCATCTACTGATAATGCCTTTGGAACAGCACTTGCAGTGCAGCATGTGGTTGGCAATGACCAAGGGTGGGATCTCTCTTCCAATCTGGCTGCTTGGTCCATTAATAGGATCTTCCAAGTTGGAGACGAGATCTGTAGGACTTTTTTTTCCTTCTTCTTCATCTTCTTCGTCTTTGTTGTTGTTGTTCCAAGGAATTCTGTTTTTGATCAAACCATGCATACTATTTGAATTTGACAGGGTTTGCATACTCAGCATCAGCTGAGGACAGCATAATCGAGCTTCAGAGCAAGCAGGAGTTTGAGTCATGCAATTTGAGCAACCCGATCAGGTTGTACTCGAAAGGCTTCGACAAGGTGAGCCTTCATGGTGAAGGAGCACGATACTTCAGCAGTGGTAAGCTGGAAGAGTGCAAGAAGGGGCTGAAGCTGCATGTGGAGGTGATGCCCAAGGCTAAACCTCGTGGTTCAATTTCAGAAACAGCGGCGTTGGCACCTGGAACTTCTGGCTCGAGCCATGTCAAAGCATCTTTGCTCGTGTCGATCGCTATTGCAATCATTTTAGGTGTCAATGTCGGTTCTTGTGCTTGATCTTTGAATGCTCTATCTAATCTTAAATTTATTATCTTTGAGGAATTTGTTAACGCCAGAGTCGACTCCAAAGGTCGACTAGGGTCATTTTCATTCCATTTGAAATTTGAATCCTAGTTATTGTATTACTTCCTTGATTGCTTTATCACAAGTCATTAAAGTGATATAAACTTTGAATTATGAATCGCTTACAAAAAAAACAAAATTAATCATTTAATTCATATTAAATGAGTTTGGGCACAAATCAACAAGTCTTTTTTTTTCTAAATCAGCTCTCACTTTGATTTTTTTTAATCAAAAAGGCATTTTTATTCAATCGACCTTCCAATATTGTTCAGTGTTATCTTCAATTTAATTTTTGAATCGGTAAGTGTATTTTAATAATTATAAAAATATAATTATTATAACTGTTATAGTAATTTACATTATAACAATTATAAAATTATAATTATTACAGCACACCCAATTGATTCAAAATTTGGACAAATAATACAAAATAATATTAAAGAACATTTGAATAATTATATAATTTTTGACTTTAATCATTTAAAAATAAAGACATTCTTTTGACTTTAATTAAAATAGTTCTGCAACAAAAGGACATGATATTTACAGGTGTAACATAGAATTTTAACTAAGTAATCTTCTTAAATTATAATATGTTGTGAAATTATATTAAACCAACAACACGAGAGATAATAGTCATTTACCGAATCAATGAATTGGCCACAACTTTAGATAATTAAATAAATATGATATTTTTTTAAAAAAAAAATAGCAATGTAAACAAGAAAACGTTGTAATCTGTCTCGTACAACATGATCCGCGCGATGGGGTTCGAGCAATGCACAACAGAGGAGGAATGTTTATTTGTCAAGATACATATGAATGAAGTAATGAGCTAAGTCGCTAATCTAAAAATGAAGACAGGGCTATGAAGGTCGACGCAGTTGTACAAGCCTTCGAGTGAGCTTAAATAAATGTCTTCGCGTGGCTCCTCGACGACTCCAGTTTGTGTCGCGTATTCCAGGGCCATCTCGTAATCCACCTGAACGATGTTAAGGCAATGAATAAACGAGCCTTCACAACATACCAGTAAATCATTTCAAAATGGTAGCAATATAAGACTACCTGTTCGACATATTGCGAGAGGCTTTCTCGAAAATTAGCTTCAGTTATCTCGTGGGATGCAACTTTACTTACAAGTTCATCATCATCCTTGTCATAACGGTGCCTCTTTGGGTTGTAATTCTGAGCCATTTTGTCGAGGACATCCATTATGGCTTTTGAAGCATCAGGAATGTACCTGCGAAAACAAAAACATCAGAAAGGGAACTGAACATTTGCAGCACTGGGTAGCCAAAAGGAACAGAAAAGCTCATCACAGAAGCAACATTTAAACTTTCCTAAACCTGCTTTTTCTGAATACCACAACTTCACAATTTTATGGATTCCCTCAAAAAAAGAAAACTCAAACATTTATTTTTCGGTACCAAAGTCATACAAAACAAAGCAGGTATGTCTGGAGCAATCAGGATGAAATAATCAACACTATCATACAAGAAACAGATGGACATCGTGATATATAAAAAGAAGAAACAAATTAGGAAACAAATTGGTTATGCTGATTCTATAATAATAAGTAATTGACAATCATGTGAAGCAAGAATCCCATGCAATATTTCTATTACCTGGTCAGGTTGCGCTTCCTCTCCTGTCGTTCACGGGCTTGAAGTTTCTTCACTATTTTAGATCTCAGTTGAAGGCAACATTGTTTTATAGCAGACTGCGTGTATTGCATGTGCAGATTAATAGATATCAGTTTATTTCCTCTATGATATATGAACTAAAATTTTAGTACCTGGACAGCCGAAGAGATTTCAGTAATATCATCTCCAATATATTCCTTTCCAGTTCCTTTGAATGGTATTTTTGTGCTGACAATGCTTACAAAAACACCGATTTTATCTTGCATCTGGTTAATTTTGTAAGTACTCCAACTAAAAGGAACATGAAAATAGGCAATCATGAGAGGAAAAAAGACAGAAATATGCGCATTCAATCTTATGGTAAGGAATCTGACTTGATCTTTTTCGTTGCAGTTCTCGTGACAACATCTGCTCCTTGCTCAAAAAGAAGTGGTATACGGTTTGCAAACCGGAAAATATTGAGACCCTATTTTGAAAAAGAGAGAGAGTGAATTCCTTTTCATTGCAACTGTATAAAACAACACCAATTCACATTTTGAAAGCAAATTATAGGGCAATATACCACAAATTAGTAATCAAAAATATTCTTGTCAAAGTACAATTTAAACTATCATCATTTAGCTTACAGGGACCACCCAGATCAATGGTTTTGACACCTGCAGCCTCACCATTATGATGTCAACAAGGCATTAAGTTAGGCTCAGTAAGCACATATAATGTTTATTTGCTGGAAATCTACACAAGTATTCTCAGAGAAACATCATTCGGTCAAGCACTGTAAAAAACCTCAATTGATTCTGTCTCTCACTGTGTATTTTTTGTAATCAATTCACATAGTTCTTTGTTGCAAACAACCAATAAATTACAGCTTTTGACACTTGTGACGAGAAGGTATAGATTGCATCCCTTTGCAGTAAAATGAAAAACATCGCAGTAATCACATAAGATGCACGAGTGATGATTAACTAACTACTTACTTGTTTTACGTCTTTTCCACCAAGGCTAATTCCAGCTTCAACAATGAATGGATGCCCTTCAAAAACTTGGGGACTGGATTCACAAAATAGTTACAGAAGATCAACATTATCGTACAGAGCAAAGATTAAACCCACAAAGAATCATAACTTTTAAACACTAAGCTGTGTACCCAATGGACAATCACAATGATGTTCCAAATTGACTCAGATTTTAAAACTTATATCATAATGGCAACTAGAAGATAATCCATAGTACAAAGATCAAAACTAAATCCAAAAAGATAAATAATTTTTGAAATGTCAAATTGTATAACCAATGATTAGTTAGTCACCATGATGCTCCAAGTTGACTCAGGAATATAAGCCTTATAGCATAAGAAATGTATTGAAGTTTGGATATCAAAGGAAGATATAGACCTGCTTGAATATGTGGCAACCATGTCTGGCTGCAGCTCCTTGATGATTCCAAGACGAAGATTGTATTCACCTGCTGGACTAAGACACTGTTGATACAAGAGAGCAGAGGCATCTCAAAAAAAATTTAACACCGCAAAAGCATGAGGAATATATCAAAATTCTGATGTCTAAAAAGAAGTCAAGTATTCCTCACATCTCCACTTGGATCATCAAATTTGGCCTGTCGAAATAATTGATGTATCCGAACAATCTGTTGGGATGTCAGACTTTTCGTAGTCATATTTGGACTAAAATCAGGGCCCATTTCCCCTGGAACAAAGAAACAAAATGCTATTTTTAGTCACGCCATATAATGGAACATTACCCAGTGAGTTATCCATATATGCCAACTATAAAATCTAGTGCAACAGTAAATGAGCAGGCTAGCATCAAAGGTGCAATAAGAAGCATAGCAGGATGGTCTGGCAATAGGATTGGAAGGTTTGCCTTGGCCATTTAGATCATACATCATCTTGGTCTTTGTCTTTTAGGAATTAGGACTTAGGATTTAGGAGACTTTCTTTTTCCTGAAACTCATCTGTAATGCAGATTATCTATGAAATAACAGCTAAAATCCAACCTTGGCGGCCTTTTATGAATAAATGTCAAAATGACAGAATTAATATCAATGAGAGCTCCAAAATGGTACAAAGTACCTTATTACACAGAAAAAACAAAGCAATCAGGTTTTGTAAGTATAAACTGACAAAGGGATATAAAAAACACCTTCCAGTAGCGATTTTATCAAATTCATGCTTCATCCATAGAGGTAAATAGACAACAAACTCGAATTTATACCAATTAAACGTTCAGCATATGACTTGGATATATTGATGAATTCATGCTGAAGAAATTGCTGAAGAGTTTTCTTTGATGTTTCTGCAATAAGGCGTTTGATGAGTAGTATATCAACAGCAGAGGGATGGTGTTTTGTCTCTACAGGAGCTGGAGGCATTACATCTGTTCTTCGTGCAAATCTTATTGTCACATTTTTACTGTAACCAAACAAAGAAGAGTTGTCAATCAAAATATTGAGAGTGAACAGAACCAACTGTTATGGAAATGGAACCTACTCAGACAAGTCTGTGAGAAATCTAAAAAGAAACTGAGCATAAGGGGTGATCACTGCCATTTGTCGCATGTAGTGAATTATTTTTGACTGCATACAGCAAACACATTTTTCAAATACTAACAAATAAACCATTTCAAATTCATTGTTTATGAAAGATATAATCTTCCAAATACTAAAATAGATATACAAGCAGCATACACGATAAGTAGTCCAGTTTCCCTCGATGATAATTTGAATTTCAGCACCATGCCACTTATCCTTATTTTCCTTTTTTTCATGTAAATGGATATGAGGAATGTTTCTGAGAAGCAAAAACACCAAATATTGATCAGTGTCAGCAGTTGATGTACAAACAGAAACTCCAAAGGGAAAGAATAAATATCTTTAACCAGTAATCATTCTAGATCGATGTATTACCGATGAATATCAATGTCTAGTCGACAAAAGGATGCATAATTTTGTTCTCTTGTAGCTGAGACAATCTCAATAGGAAGTCCTGTGCTCATCTTGGACCAAATCAGAGCCTGTTATTCTCCATTCATACAAAACTAAAGTTAGAAGAAGGCACAGAGAACAGCAAGTGCAAAATTATACAACTACTTTGTAACATGATTGAAGTTATAACCAATGTTGTCAGGATCAGCATGATAGATATAACCCAGAAATAAACAATGGTTTAAAAAGTGTATGTCGTGGTATACATTAGAACATCACATAGTACATAGGCATTATGTGCGAGCATATTTTGATACACTGCCATTATTAACAAACTTTGAAATATTAATGATATCGTGAAGTTATAAGTTGTTACGTGATTACTTAATAGAAAAAGTCCATAAAATATGGTTCTAGTTGTAACGTGAACATCATCAAATCACAAACAATATCAAAGTTTTATCATTTAACTATATACAAAAATATAATGTCTGTGTAGGAACAACAACAACAACCACCAAGTCTTATTCCACTAGGTAGGATCGGCTATATGGATCTTTCTACGTCAATGCTTTTATCCCTTACGATATCATCATTTATATTTAAATAAATTTTATCTTATTTTATTATTGCTAACCAAGTCTTTTTTAGTCTTCCTCTTCCTCATTTGATGTGTGTATTTGTCATAGTTTCACATCGTCTAACTGAAGCATTTATTAGTTGTCTAAGTACATGTCCATATCATCTTAAACGTGTCTCTCAGAATTTTTCCTCAATAGATGCAACTCCGACTTTCTCTCTAATATTCTCATTTCTTATTCTATCCATCCTCGTATGTCCACACATCCATCTTAACATCCTCATCTCTGCAACTCTTATCTTCTGCTCATGTGCTCGAGTCATAGTTCAACATTCAACATCATATAACATAGTAGGTCTAACCGCCATTTTGTAAAACTTCCCTTTAAGTTTTAGAAGTACTTTATGATCACATAAAACACCCGACGCTCTCCTCCATTTCGACAATCCTAACTTGTATTCTATGTAAAACATCTCTCTCAATACCTCCATCATCTTACAAAAATGATCTTAAATATTTAAAACTCTCAGTTTCAAACAATTCGTATCTCCTATTTTAACAATTGTCTCATTACGTCTAATATTACTAAACTTAAATTCCATATATTCTGTCTTTACTCTATTAAGCCTAAAACCTTTCACTACTAATGTTTTCCACCAAAATACTAGTTTAGTATTTACTCCTTTACGTGTCTCATCTACCAAAACAATATCATATACAAACTACATGCATTATGGTGTTGTATCTTGAATGTGTCCAGTGAGTTCGTCCATGATTAATGTAAAAAGATATGGACTTAAAGTTGATTCTTGATGTAACTCTATTATGTGATGGGTTCTTCACCTATGGTATTCTAGTGGTCTTGGGCACTATCAAATATATTTTTTTGACGACTCTTATGAAATTTTTTGACGACTATAATTAACAATATTCATAATCTAACAGTATGTAATTACTTACATAACTAAAATTTATGAACAGATCTCTACAACTAATAATATAATATACTGTAACAAAAATATGAAATTCATCTCACACGGTCGATCCCACGATCATATATGAAAAGTTAAATCGAAAAATTATAGTTGACCACTATAGAAAGTAGACATTCGACTTTGTCGAAATTCAATTCTATTCGTAGTAATCAATTTAACCGTGTCTGAATGATAACAATATATATAATGATAAATATTCTCAGTTAGTTCCATTGATTATCTCTGGAGATAACCTATTTGTTTCCACATAAATTTCCCACCGGCCATATAGGTAAATCAGGAAATGCACGTAGCTAGCGGCCAGTTCATGATAATTGAGGATCGAATCGCAGATGCTTGTGTAATAATTATCCCGGGGACAACAACATACATAATATACCATGCAAATGAATGGATTAAATTAAGTAATCTGATCGGCTTCCTCCCTGTCGTCCGCAAGCAGGCCGCAGAGTATTTGCGTAGGGGAAGAAGGTAGGGTGCCACGGACCCAGTCTCGTCGCCAATCTTGTTAGATCTTTCTGTCTGAACGAGTAAACGTAAACCTCATCTATGACGCTGAACACCAACACCATCCCTTTCTCCTTCCCGCCGTCGCATACCAACATCGTCCCCACGTCTTCTGGCTTCTCCAAGTAAACAAATTCGTTCAGCTTCACCCATGAATCACCAGACCTTCCCCACGCCGTGAACGTGCCGGTACGTCGACGGTAATGCATCAGGCACAGCCACGATTCCTCCCAGACGGCCACGCTGATATAGTCGGCCGACTCCACAGTGCCGTCGTCGGCCTCGGGCATCGCCAGAAACTCGGTGACCCCCGTGGCGATCTCGTATGACAACACGTAGGGACTGGTGTACCAGGAGCAGAAGCAGTCAGAGGCCCAGAAGACAGCCCCACGGTGCACCACCGGATTCTCATGCCTCAGCTCGCGGCGGCCGAAGTCGATGACCTCGTCCCTCGTCCAAACCTGGGCCGCCGAGTCGTACACGCGGCACCGGAAGTTGGACCAATCCTCGCCGGGTGTCACGTAGACGAGCTTGTAGTCGCCCGCGACGTTGTTGGTGAACTCGACGGCCAAGCTGGAGCGCAGTCCGATGTCGCCGTCGGGAGGAATACGAATGAGCCAGGACTCGCGACGGACGGGGTTATAGGCGCATATGCTATAGAAAATAGTGTCTTTTCTCAGGTAGAAGATGAGACCGCCGGCGGAGCAAAGGATCCTGCAGTAGAAGGGGGGCTCGTCGTAGGCGGAGAGGATATCTAAGGAGGCCGGGGGGAGGCCGGCGTCCGGATCGAGGATGACGTACTGCAGGCCAACTAAAGTTTCCACGATGATGGCGGCGGCGGCGGCGTTGTGGTAAGATTGCGTGAGGTGGAAGAGGGGATCGGAGGTGATCATGTTATGCAAGGACTTGGAGACGAGGTGGAGGCGGGAGAGGTTCTTGGCCGGGAGGTAGGAGAAAACCTCCGCCAATTGATCATAGTTAAGGATTTCTTGGTTACTGGCGGCGGAAGCGGCGGTGCTGCTACTTCCGAGTTGAAGATTGTGGGAGGCCATTGATCGTGATGTGCAGATATCTATCTATCTATCTATAAATAGAAGTTCATGAAGATTGAAGTTTAAATTCCGTTACGAAAGATTTTGAGAAAAACTCTCTATTCAGTTTTAAATTCTATTCCAAAAAAAAGAGAAAGAAATCTATGGAAAAATTCTCTTCCGTTTTTTTTTTAATTTAAATTTACCAAAATAGTTTTCAGTCACAATACTCAATTATTCATGATTAATTCGTTATAAAAATTAATTTAGACTAATCATAATGATTGGATATATAGATTTTATTTTGACCACTTCCTTTCTTTCAAATTTGTCCTTAAAATGCAATGGTATCTTATTAATATGTTAAATAAATAAATAAGTTTATATTATCAAATTCAATAACTAATCAAATAAATTTAAAATGTAAAAAATTTTAAACAATCAAATAAGTTTGAATTGAGATATTGATAATATCTAAATTAATCACCACTACAAGAAATAGGATTTTAGAGACAAAAAAATTTTATTTTTGAAAGTTATTTTTTCATCTCTAAACAATGTTTAAGACAGAATATTTCGTTTCAAAAATCTGTTAGTGAAAGCTACGTGACTCATTTTGAAACAGAAATATTTCATCTATATTTTCAAAAATAGATCAAAAATTCATTTATAAATATATTTTTAATTTATCAAATAAAATTAATTTCAAATATAAATTCTATCTCTAACTTTATTTTGAAATCGTCATTAATATCTCTCAGATTACATATTAAATATAATTTTAATCCATTTATAAATTCTTTTACAATTCTATTTATAAATCCGTGTATAAATTTCATCTCTAATTTTGTTTAATTTTATTTTAAATCCATCATTAATCTCTGTTTCAAATAATATATCAAATATAAGTCTTTCTTCTCTCTCTATTTTTTGTGAAAATACAAATTTTAATTTTTTGTCTCGCCTTTATCGAGATTTGATTTTGTCCATTTCAATAAGTTTGTCCCATCATAATTAACCAACTTAGCTATACCACGGGAACAAGTGGCTAAAATTCAATTGGGTAGTTTTTTACTATCTTAGTAACAATAATATGTACTTTTCCATAATAAAAAAGAACAAATGAATTTTATTAAAATGAAAATAAATTAATAAATTCATCTTCACTTACATAACTCTCAATCAAATTTTATTTTTATTTTAAAAATCACCTCTAATTTATATAAATTTGAAATGGATTTATTTCTGCCGTCTCAAAATTTTTAAAATTTTTAAATATATTTATTAATAAAAATTATGATTTTAAGATGATATTATTTAGTTTAAAATAATGAACGTAGAATGATATTTCAAAAATAAAAATATTAGTGAGACATTGTTTTAATAAATTTCAAAAGAAATACATCATAAAAATAAAAATGACACCCTCCTCTATCACAAATAATACGCTATATATTATGACAAGAACAACTCATGCCAAAAAAAATAAAAAATAATGATTTTTCTTCAAATAATAATGACAAACACAATTTTTATAAAATTTTTTATTATCTTTTAAGGGTAATTTCACATATCTTACCTTACAAATAACTATCTTATTATAAATAATACATTCAAAAGGAAAATAATTATATACTTTTTAATATCTATTATGTGATGGGTTCTTCACCTATGGTATTCTAGTGGTCTTGGGCACTATCAAATATATTTTTTTGACGACTCTTATGAAATTTTTTGACGACTATAATTAACAATATTCATAATCTAACAGTATGTAATTACTTACATAACTAAAATTTATGAACAGATCTCTACAACTAATAATATAATATACTGTAACAAAAATATGAAATTCATCTCACACGGTCGATCTCACGATCATATATGAAAAGTTAAATCGAAAAATTATAGTTGACCACTATAGAAAGTAGACATTCGACTTTGTCGAAATTCAATTCTATTCGTAGTAATCAATTTAACCGAGGGAGATGGGAGGGAGATACGGGGGACGTGCATGGAGATTTCACAGTTTAATCATTGGCTTTCGCGCCTGCTGCTCCTGCAACTGCTGCTGCTGCTACCGTAGATTCAAGGTGGTGATGGTGGTGGAGTGGCGGTGGCGGTGCGGGGGAATGGATAGAATATTGATTGAGGGCGAAGAGCGGTAGCGTATCGATGGAGATCTTTTGCCGGAAGGGAGGCAGAGGGGCAGGAAAGATTCGGGGAGGAAAAAAAGTAGATCCGGCCGCATTTACGGCGGCGGCAGAGATCTTTGGGGGAGGAACATCATCCATCTTCCTCTTTTAGAACTGTATTTTTATTTTAAAGTAAAAATTAAAAGTAAAAAAGTAAAAAAAAATATTTTATATCTAAAATATGTTTTTATTCGCCATCAATCTAACTAAAAACTATTTCTAAACAAATAAATTTTAGAATTTAAATTAAAAAACCCTTTCATATATTTAAAAATTATTTTTAAAATGAATAATTTTTTGATAGAATTGTTTTTAAGTAAAACTGTTACAATTAATTTAGATTAAATTATAAATTATATGATCAAATAAAATATACAAACTATATAGTTGAGTCAAGTAGTATTGCGTTGATTCACGTCCTTCTTTGATCAAATTGCCTTCCACCAAACCAATTTATATATATAACGTTTTGATTACTTGTTCTAGGTCGACAATAATTTTGACCACGTCAATTGTATATGATATGGGTTGACTTAATGTGGTGGAAAAGTTTGGCCGTGTCATACGTCAACATGCATGCCTGTGTAATGAACACATGTAAATTTGACATTTTGACCACGAGTTATGAAGGAATAATCAAGACACGTTTTGGTAAATCTAGAAGGATTTAATTTCTCTTTTTTATCTAACATTTGTTCAGAGTCAACCAACTGGCGTTGGTCAAAGGACAAGAACAGCATGATAAAACATTCTCTTTGCTAAAATGTCAACTGAATATTTTCTTCAGAATCGTGCTTGCATGCTGATCTAATAGCTAAACTAAAAGATTACCATAAAGTAATATTAAGAATAAGCGAATAACTAAGATCACTGCACCTGGCCGCTTTGAGTTTGAGGTCAACCATTATTTTATATGGGAATCTTAGACAGCTGATATTGTTGATGAATAATGAAAGGAATGTCAACTGAATTGCAACGTGATAAGGCATATATACCCCGAGGAGAAGATTAGATTCCAATTGAATCAATTTTTCTTTATTTTTTATAAATAAAAAAAAAGAATCGTGCGCTTACCATATGCCAAAAGTCAACGTTGACCAAAAAATAATTAATTTATTCATTCCAATGTCACCACTGCGTATTATTGAATTGATGCCTCGTCGGCGCCGCCGTGGTCGGGGGATAACTTCTACAACAGCAACATCTGGTTCTGGCAGGCGGCCGGTAAGAATGAGGCGGAGCAGAGCGGTGGAGGTAAAGCCGCCGTCGTCTGGCGAACGAGGCAACGCCGCCGCCGCCGCCATGCCTTCTATGTCCCGATGTTCGCCGACGAAGATCATGGGCCACCACACCAAGCTGCCATCGGCGCGAGCATGTCGATGACATCATCGCTCTACGTCACCCGAGCCGCAACTGCCTCCGATGTCGGCCGCCGCAAATGGGAGCCACATCGATCGGCGGCCATGAGAACCATCATCCATCCTGCTCCCATTAGCTATTAGATAAAAATGAAAAATAAAAAATGTATATTTTTTAATAAAGCATAACTCTACCAGGAAAATAAAATATTTTAGGCATTTTTTTTTTACACGAGAGGACGATTTTCTAGTGTTTTTCATTTACAAATTTTTAATTAGTGCTCTTTCTTTTTGGGTAGAGGCCAAATTCCACCGTCCTTCCCTCCCTCCGGCACCCACTCGAGCGGCGGCGGCGGCGGTGGAGTGGAGGAGGAGGACAGGGAAGCAGTACTCTCGTGAAGCTCTTCGGTTGAGCTTTAATGGCGGCCCAACAAATTTGACGGAAAGGACTCCTCATTGATGGTGCAACAGCGTAACTGCCTTTGTTTGCCTTTTCGGCCATTCAGATGAGGACATCCTCATTCCTCAACGGCGAAGTGACTGACAGATGGAGGAGCTTCACGAAGAGGCAAATCAAGAGTACTACTGTTCTTCCAGGAAGCTGAGTTAAAGTGTGGTTGAACTCGATCAAGCAAACCGGTGGCCAGTAAGATCACACAACTACGTCCCTGCTCATTGCCCCTTCTGGATGGAGGCGAATCAGGCGATCGAGATCCTTCTCGTGGCTGGTTAAGTTGTTGCCGGCCGCTCCTCGACGACAACTTCTCGAAGCGAACGTATGTGAACAAAGCGGAGAAGTTTATGGCCCGCCTACCGCGTACGGAAGATCTCTAGTTAATATACACGCAGCGAAGCTTAGTCAGTGCCGGCTTAGGGGTCCATGATTTTTAATATTCTAATATTTAATTTGTAAAAAAACATTTATTTTATTTTTAAATTATTTTAATTTTATTTATTATATATATTTTAATTTTATATTTTATTTTTTTAAACCTAATTAATTTTTTCCACATTAATTTTTTAAAAAAATTGCGTCTTTGCAGCATGATGTCGTATTTTTTTTCCTTTCTCGTCATGTCTTTCCTTTCTTTTTTTATTTTTTATTTTTTATTCCTCTCCTTCAATAAAAAAAGAAAATAAGATATCCTCATTTAATCTTTCTACTAATTCAAATTTTACTCTTGTACGAAACATATTATCTTAAATAATCATTTTATTCATATACTTATCTAATGTATCAAAGTTGCGTGTTTTTTTTATGTCTTATTAAAAGATCAACTTGTTAATATTCTCACGAAATCATTATCTAATGTTCACTTTCTCAATTTAATATTTAAGATAGACATTTCTTCAAAACCAAATTAAGTATATCTATCAAGATTTATGTAGATTTGATTGATTTAGTTGTAAAAAGTAAATAGTTATCTAGATTAGGAGTTTATTTGTTTCATATGAAATAATTGTATATAATCTTATTATTGTGATCGATAATATTTATTTTCAAACCTTTCTAAATAAGTACGAGTGTTTGGGAAACATCGGTGTCTCGTACTCGAAACTAAATGTTAAAGGATGTCTAATCTTTGAGAATTAACTCAAGATGCTAAGGGAAAGTGATTTAATCACTAAGTACGAGTGCTCGAGGAATGTTGATGTTCAATATTAGAATTGAGATGATGCCCAATCTTTAAGAATAAACCCAAGATGATGTTGATATCTAAGAAGCTATGGGTAAACTATATTAGAGCACTAAAGAAAATTTGGTGTTCAATACTCAAACAGTGAAATTGAGGGCTGCCCGATTTAACCAAGATATTTGAGGTTGTTGATATCAGAATTAATTCCTGATGCTCGAGGAAAACGTATCGGACCACTAAATATGGATGTTAAAAAAGTATTTTCTCTCAATTTTAAAATTTATTAATTCGAACAGTTTGTCATTTAATTCTTGAAATGTCTCTTCTCCATCTTGAAAATATTTTTGACTTAATTATGCTCAAAACAACGTCACTTTGGACAACTTAAATGTGATTCGGTTTTACACAAAGTAGTTGTTTTAAAACGAGGAGCCTTTGGCGGGGGCGACGATGGCGAGTGGATGACTTGATCATTTAGCTTTTATCTGCTCCGTCGGTGGTCGGATCTCCTTAGACCGATCGTTTTCGTCCTTCTTCCTTCTCTCTGCCGAGTCCCAAACCGTAGATCCGATTCTCTCCCCTTTCGCCACTTCTTGATTCTCTTCGTCGCTGATTCAGGTTAGTTTTCTGGGGTTTCTTTTCTGTGTTATTTTTGTACTGCTGATTCGATGGGTTATTCTGGGTATTCGCATTTATATGTGCAATTTCATGGGTAATTTTATTGTTACTTCTTGTCTCGATTCAAATCTTCCAAGGTTTTTTCTCGTCGACTATTGTATGTGTTTGAGCTTTGTTCTTTTTTCCCATGAATTTGATTGTACCTTCAGTTTCTTTATTCCTTTCGACATCGAGTAGCTTAGTCTTCCTGTGAATCAACTCAAAGTATGTGTGGGAAGCATATTACGATGCTTGCTATCTGTCAATTCTGGTCGCTGTATTATTGTTATTCGGCTTCCATGGATTTACTTTTCTAGTTTTGGACGTTTTAGAAATGCTGTCGTTCAAGTAATGTTATACTACATCAATGCTACATGTATTTAGGGAAACAAACATGCTTAACTTCATTTTTTCAAACAATATTTTAGTGTCAAAATGGAAGAATCTGGTAGAAGTAGCAGTGCTGATGTGGTCTTGCAAAATTATAAGCTAGGGCGGACTGTTGGCTCTGGGTCATTTGGCAAGGTTAAAATTGCAGAGCATTTGCCGACGGGCCACATGGTTGCTATCAAGATCCTCACCCGCTGCGTGGAAACCGAAGAAAAAGGCATGTCTAGATCTTTATCTATCTTGAATATATTCATTGCATTACTAGATTAAAATGTCAGTAACCATTTTGCTAACGCCTTGATTTACATTTCAAAAAGTTTGAGGATCACATTAATTGAATATGGCGATATTTTTTTCGTTCAAAAAATACATATAATTTTAATTCTTCTAATTTTTCAGAGCCCTATCATATGCTCGTGTGATGTTCATAGTAAGTTCATGTAATAACCGGTTTGATTAGAATTGTGGATACCTCATGTCTATGGAGGAAAAGCTAATAGATAAGAACAAAATCTACTTTGCATTGGACAATTTTACATGTGAACTTTGAAGCTTTTCCCCATCTTTCTTCTTTGTATGCTGTTCTGCACTTGCAAACAACCTATATAGAAGGATCTAATGGTCATTAATTCTGCAAATTGCAAATACACAAAAACACAAAAAAATTCAGAACTCTTGATTAGCAAGGAAATTAGCTTAGGATCACAAATTTTAAACTAAAAGCATGCCTAAAATTTGTCTAAGATGGAAAAGATTGTTAAAATAAATATTGCCATGGTCTTATTTTTTATGTTTTAAAAATCTCTTCTCTACTTAAGTACTTTTATTTACGATATCCTTCAACTTGTTCTAAGGTGATTTCTTCTTGGTGAAGAATGATAAGTAAAAATGGACCATTTATATACATCGGACGTCTACTAAATTTTATCTTCAAACTTAAAACTAATTTTAGTTTTTTTACTCTCTTTTCCTATGCCTCTTCGTTTTTTCTTTCATCATTCATTCACTGATCAAACAACTTCTAATTTAAAGATTTTCTTCTCTCTAGAGAGATTAGTGATTAGGTACGCAACATTGTCTTCTAATACATATCAGCCATCCAATATCCCAACACGCCCATGGCATTGATCATGTCATGTGATGCTTTTAGGAAATCAAATTTCAGACATGTTTAAATCTAATGCGTCTTCATATCTCCCCCCTGCCCTCTTATCATGTTTTGTATAATTAATATATTTACATGAAATTGTTTTGCATTGCAGTGAGACGAGAAATCAAAATTTTAAGACTAGTTATGCATCCTCATATTATACGTATGTACGAGGCGATTGAGACCAATTCAAACATTTATATTGTCATGGAGTATGTTAAGTCGGGCACGCTATTTGAATATATTGTCAACAAGGGGATGTTACAAGAGGATGAAGCTCGTCTCTTCTTCCAACAGGTACTCAAAAATTTGTTCTTTTTCATACCTTGTCCTTAGATGTATCTGAAAATCAGAGTTCTGATATTTTATTACCTAATGGGAATTCTCTAGATTTTTCTACTTTGGTACATGTTTTGGTCATGCATGTTCAAAAGTCCGAAAATCCTGTTTCATCCAAATGCTTCCAAGAACTATTTTCCATTTAATTATTTTCTGTTTAGTGTCTTTGGGTAGACAGATTCACCATACTATGTGTTGTTTTATGTGCCGTATTGAGATTGATATCACCTATAGAACATATACTGATAAATTTATTGTATATCATGTGTCACTTTTCTCTAATAATTTATGACATGCCTGCCTTTCTTCCTTTCATTTCGGTTAAAAACCTACGTCTTCACCAAATAGATTATATCTGGCGTGGAGTACTGCCATAGAAACATGGTGGTTCATCGGGACCTAAAACCCGAGAACTTGTTGTTGTATTCGAAGTGCCATATTAAAATTGCTGACTTTGGCTTAAGTAATGTCATGCGTGATGGCCATTTTCTGAAGACAAGCTGTGGGAGCCTAGCTTATACTGCTCCTGAGGTATTTAGAAATTCCTCGTTGTTAGTTCCGTTTACTTGGACTTTTGCTGTGATGTTGAGTTCATTCACTTTAGGTTGTCACTTCAAAATTGTATGCTGGACCTGAGGTAGATGTCTGGAGTTGCGGTGTCATTCTTTACGCTCTTCTTTGTGGTACCCTTCCCTTCCAGGAAGCGAATCTACCAAACTTCTTGTGGAAAATACTGGCAAGAAATCTTCTAACAAGCTCGGTTTTTGTATTCTGGTTCCATAAGCATAGCATATTGATGGATTGCCCATTGTTGATAATCTAGTCGGCGACATTTCCTCTTCCTGATCATTTGTCTGCTCTTGCTCGGGATTTGATTCTTAAAATCCTGGTGGTTGATCCTATGGATAGAATAACTATTGGCCAAATTCGTGAACATGCATGGTTCAAGATTCGTCTTCCCCGCTATCTGGCTGTTCCTCTAGATACTTCACAGCAAGTTAAAAATGTGAGTTATTTTGCAATCGTTACTCAAGTAATACTCTTTCTATTCTAAATACTCTCCTAGAATTTCCGCTCAATTATCAAGCCTTCTAAGAATATGCATTCTTCTAGAAAGAAACTGTTAAGGTCTGATTAAGGAATTACTATCTCCTACTAGATTTGTCAATCTCGTTGTGAAAAAAAAAATTGATACGGATTAGAAGAAGATCTCAATTTTCATGCTGTTCTCAGAGTTAGAGGTTTTTCCCCTTCTAATCAATATTATGTGTTGGAGATTTGTTACATGCCTTCAGGCTCCTTTTATTTGTAAATGATAGATATTTAAGACTGCTGTGTTAATTTCTGTCAACTCCGTTCTTAGTACATGACTTGAACATTCTATAATCTGCCTCATAAACAGTTGTCCATTCTGGCAGATCGATGAAGGCATCCTTCTGGAGGTGACTAAAATGGGTTTCGACAAAGATCACTTGATCGAGTCTCTCCATAACCGGATACAAAATAAGGTGTTTCCTGCGATCAGACTGCTTATTTGAGTCAACAACTTTAACTAATTCTATTAGTCTTCATAATTAGTAGGCAACTGTTTCGTACTATTTGCTCGTCGACAATCGGTCCCGCGCCACGGGCGGCGGCTACCTTGCAAGTAATGTCCAAGAAACCATGGTACGGAGTGCTTTTATATAGAACTACCATGTCTTGCTCATTCAACAATGAATTATCTGTATGCATTTTTTCCATTTTGCAGGATCATTTGCATACGAGCTCAAGTCACATGGCAGTTCCAAATAGCCTACCGGGTTTCCCTGCTGCCGGGGGAAAGTGGGTTCTCGGACTTAAGGTGCTCTCACTTGCACATCTCTCTTAACCAAAGCGTTCAACGAGTCCTTTAACTAACTTGCAGAGCTTTCGGTCCTCCAGTTTCAAGACCTTCCTCGTGAACTCATAACAGAGCTATGCGAGACTCTGCGACACCTGAATGTTTCTTGGAAGAAGAATGGCCATTACAACATCAAGTGCCGCTATCTTCCTGGCCGTGCTGATTGCGAAGGCATCGTCGAAACTGAAGGCTCTAGGGGAGAAACCAGGGCAGTGAAGTTTGAAATTCAGGTAAAAGTCCATCCTTTCTTTACCAGAAGATCAATCATGTGTCTTAACGTGTTTTTCTTTGGCAGTTTTACAAGTTCGCAGGCCAGTACCACATGGATTTGCAGAGGGTGAGTGGTCCTTTGTTTCTATTTCTTGATTTCTGCGCTGCCTTCCTCGCTCAAACTGGAGTTGTGTAACAAAATTTTCCTCCTTGCTCGACTACCTTTTCTAGCACTAAACTGGTGGATATGACGATTATTCTACGAAAAAGAAGAGTTATGACATTTAAAATGATTCAACAATGCATTTTTTTTATAGAAGGCATTCGGTGCGTTTGATTACATGATTCGACAGCTGCATCTTCGTAAAGATGGCTTTTTTACAGACCCAGCGAAAACCCTAACCCTAGAGTTGAGTAAGGCGTCGGAAAAGAGGGCTCAGCCGCCGAAACCGTAGAGAGTGCGGCCCTGGCGCTTGAGGGCGTAGACGACGTCCATGGCGGTGACAGTCTTGCGGCGGGCGTGCTCGGTGTAGGTGACGGCGTCGCGTATGACGTTCTCGAGAAAGATCTTGAGGACGCCACGGGTTTCCTCGTAGATGAGTCCGCTGATGCGCTTGACGCCGCCGCGGCGGGCGAGACGGCGTATGGCCGGCTTCGTGATGCCCTGGATGTTGTCGCGGAGAACCTTGCGGTGCCGCTTCGCGCCGCCCTTGCCGAGCCCCTTGCCTCCCTTGCCACGGCCGGACATGTCGACAAACGAAGAAACAGAAAACAGAAGGAAGCAACGTCCAAGAAGAGGGAATTTTGAGCGGCTGTGTGCTGTGTTAGCGAGGGCCGAGGAGATTTATAGAGAATGTTCGGGGCATCAGACGAGGAGGGATCCGTGGGATGTTGCTTATTAGCCGTCCGATTCAGTTTATAGAGATGTGATCTGTCTTGGTTGCTTAGTTCGGATCAGTGACGTGGACGTAAAGTCTGGGCCTAGGATGGGAGCACGTTTGGGCTGACTTTCAGTTATCGTGTCGGGCTGCAGGTCCGGGCTAATTAAGATTTAAATTGAGTCATGCGAATATTTTTAAATTGATTTTGAAATATTAAAATTTCTATTTCCTGATTTTAATTACTTTCGAACCTTATAGAATATTTCATGCATGTCATTTGAAATGACAAATCTATTTATCATGAAATTTGTAAATAAATTTCATGTCATTTTTTAAAATTCAATTTTTTTTTTAAGCGTTGATAGATAAAATGGGCAACTAATTTCATTCAATTGATTATAGGAGGTTATATTAAGTTTGATAAAATACTTGTACCAGATATGATTTGCTACAAGTCAAATCGTATCGTACCATATAGGGGGTAAATGGATTGAATCGAATCGATTTTAAATTTAAAATATATATATATATATATATATATATATATATGATATTTGAATTTGATTTAAAATTTAAAAATAAATCAATTTGAATTTTAATTTAAATATATTTAAATTAAAATCGTTTTAAAATAATTAGAATATAATTACATAAAATATTATGAATTCAAATTCGATTTAAAAATTATCTAATATATTTGAATTTCATTCAAATTTAATAATTTTAAATATGAATTAAATATTTTTAACAGTCGTCCCCGTTAATCCCCACGTCTTTGAATGGTCCGGCCCAAGGCCAGGGCTCCTTGCCGCCCAAGCCGACGGGTCCTTGATGCCCAAGCCATGTGCCTCTTTAAATGCCAACCCGACTTCCCTCGCTTCTGCAAACTAAACCGTTTTTAGGCGTACGGCACATACCTACCCGATCATTTTCACCCACATCAAGAGGACTGTTCCAATCCCTCCCCAAAAATGGCGTCTACGCGCAGGGGCCTTACGGAGAATCTCTCCCCCACCTTTCTCTCCTCCGGAGATCCGTGCCTGGATTTCTTCTTCCAGATCGTTCCGGGAACTCCGGCGCCGACTGTCGCCGTGCTCCTCGGCTCCGCCTGGGCGAAGGACGCGCCCACCGCTCTCAAGCTAACATGCCACCTACGTGGCGTCCGCGGCACCGGCAAGTCTGACCGCGAGGGTTTTTATTCCTCCGCGTTGTGGATGCACCGCCACCATCCGAAGACTCTCGCGCTCAACCTCCTGCCCATTTCTAGCTTCGGATACCTGAAGGACTTGCCGGAGATCCTCCACCGCCTGGTTGCCGGCGACGATGTTCGTGAAAAGGCCAAGGCCTTGCGGCCACCACGCGGTCCAAAGCGTCGTGGCTTTGGCCGTCGGAGGTTCCGCTTTTCCGGCCGCCGCCACCAGTCCAAGAAGCCCTATGTGGCGGAGAAGGAAGGTACGAGTGAGGAAAGGATCGCGGCCGATCTCGCAAAGGGAAAGGCCCTATCGGCGCAGGCAGCGGAAATCCGGCGGACTAAGCGAGCTGAGATGGCGGCGCGAGCAGTCGAGCGCTATGCCCGTGACCCAGACTATCGCTTCCTCCACGACCGCGTGGTCGATGTCTTCGCCGAGCTCCTCTCAGCTGATATCCGCCACCTCGGCGAGGGAAAGTTGACGAAGATCTCCCTCGCCGCCAAGTGGTGCCCTTCGCTCGACTCCTCGTACGATCGATCCATCCTCCTCTGCGAGGCCATAGCGCGGCGACTCTTCCCTCGGGACTCCCACCCCGACTACGCTTCGCTCGCGGAGGAGCATTACGCCTACCGCGTCCGCGATCGCCTCCGGCGAGAGGCGCTTGTTCCCCTGCGCCGCGCCCTCGAGCTCCCGGAGGTATACATGAGCGCCGGCCAGTGGGGCGTTCTCCCTTACAACCGCGTCGCTTCTGTGGCAATGAAAAACTACAAAGAGATTTTCACCAAGCACGATCGCGATCGCTTCGCCCAATACCTCTCCGACGTTAAGAAGGGGACGGCCAAAATCGCTGCTGGCGCGCTCCTTCCCCACGAGATCCTAGCGGACGCCGGCGACGACGTCGCGGAGCTGCAATGGAAGAGGATGGTCGAAGACCTCGCCAAGAAGGGGAGCCTACGAAATTGCATCGCTGTGTGCGACGTTTCCGGCAGCATGTCCGGTACGCCGATGGAGGTATGCATCGCGCTCGGGCTCCTCGTCTCCGAGCTCAGCGAATATCCATGGAAAGGGCGGGTGATCACGTTCAGCAGGACGCCGCAGCTGCACCAGATCGAGGGCGATTCTCTGACGGAGAAAACAGCGTTCATGCGTACCATGGATTGGGGAATGAACACAAACTTCCAGAAAGTGTTCGACAATATCCTCGCGGTTGCCGTCGAGGGAAATCTACCGCCGGAGGCGATGGTGCGGCGGATGTTCGTGTTCAGCGACATGGAATTCGACGAGGCGTCGGCGAATCCTTGGGAAACGGACTACGAGGCGGTGTGCCGGAAGTTCCGCGAGGCAGGGTACGGGGAGGCGGTGCCGGAGGTGGTGTTCTGGAACCTTCGAGACTCGAGGTCGACGCCGGTGCCTTCCTCGCAGAAGGGAGTCGCGCTGGTAAGCGGCTTCTCCAAGAATCTGCTCAAGCTGTTCCTGGAAGGAGACGGGATTCTCACCCCACTGGCAGTGATGGAGACGGCGATCGCCGGAGAGAATTATCAGAAACTCATGGTCTTCGATTGACGCGTTTTTATATATATATATAACAATACAAATTGATAAACTTTTATTGAAATCTTCTTCTCATCAGATCACAAAATTACACCGGATTCAGAAAAAAAGATGATAAAACTTTGATGTTGTGAGGCTCCATGTTGCAATCTTTGTTATAGCAAAAGATAATTCATACCAAAGTATTTGATCATACTTACAATTATTCAAGATTTCAACTCAAAAACTTATTCACCGTTTAGTACATTCAACAAAAAAAGGGAAAACATTTTCTAAAAGTCATCACATTAAAAGTATCATTAGCTGAAATTACATGTTCAGAGATGAAAGGTTCAACTTACAAGTGTAGGATCGCTGGCATCTAGTAGTTGGCAGGTATCTCCATATGAATGTCTGACTTTTTCTCGGCATCAACGAGACCATTCTTACTATCTGGAAGCCTTGACGTGCAAGTGTTTCCATTCACATTTCCAACAATAACTGTTGACAATTTTTGTCGGAGATAGTTGAGTGGCAAGTCGACCCGAGTTGCCGAGTCGATCCAAATTATTGAGCCGAGCTGAGTTGCTGAGCCGATCAGAGTTGTCGAGCCGACCCAAGTTGTCGAGCCGACCCGAGGTACCGAGCCGATCCGAGTTGCCGAACCGACCCAAGCTGCCGAGCCGACCCAAGTAGCTGAGCTGAGCCGAGGTGCTGAGCCGAGCTGCGCCGAATTGCTGAACCGACCCAAGTTGCCGACTCGACCCAACTTGCCAAGCCGAGCCAAGGTGCCAAGCCGAGCCGAGATGCCTAATTGAGTTGCCGAATCGACCCAAGTAGCCGAGGCCTGCGTTCAACGCAGTTTTCTTAAAACAGATTCGTCCCCTCCGGCGGTGCTTAGAGGTCACGACGGACGTCTGTTTCCCAAAATACAACGACAAGACCGGAGAAACGACAATTAATTGGAGACTAATGGTACGATTAATGACTTGATTTGAAACGTTAGTAATAATACTTGACCGTTTCAACGTCAAGTAATTAACTCGTCAATTAATTTATACGTTACAAAATTGAACGGGATGACAAAATGTTGGTTAATCTGCTTGGGCAAATTATGCCCTGCCCGATTCGACATTCGATGCGCGTAAGTCGCGCTCGCACACTAATTACCTTGCGGGTAGTACAATCTGAAATATTTGATTGATGATGATGTGAAGGTGGGGACCACAAATATTTAGATGAAATATTTGATGATATTGTGGATGCCCTTAGTATAAAATAATGAACGTAGAATGATATTTCAAAAATGAAAATATTAGTGAGACATTGTTTTAATAAATTTCAAAAGAAAGACATCATAAGAATAAAAATGACACCCTCCTCTATCACAAATAATACACTATATATTATTACAAGAACAAACTAACTCATGCAAAAAAAAATTAAAAATTATGATTTTTCTTCAAATAATATTGACAAACACAATTTTTATAAAATTGTTTATTATCTTAAATAATTTCACATATCTTACAATACAAATAACTATCTTATTATAAATAGCACATTCAAAAGGAAAATAATTATATACTTTTTAATATCTATTATGTGATGGGTGTTCACCTATGGTATTCTAGTGGTCTTGGGCACTATCAAATATATTTTTTAGACGACTCTTATGAAATTTTTTTGACGACTATAACAATATTCATAATATAACAGTGTGTAATTAATTACATAATCAAAATTTATGAACAAATCCCTACAGCTAATAATATAATATACTGTAGCAAATTAAAATGTGAAATTCATCGTTCCAGCGGCGTCGATCTCATGATTATATATAAAAAGTTAAATAGAAAAACTTAACCATTATAAAAGAAGACATTCAACTTTATTTAAATTCAATCCTTGTCCATTATAATCATAAGTAGAACCAATTTAACCATGCATGTCTAAAAGATAACAATATAATTAATATACAATGCAAATGAATGGATTACATTAAGGGCATGTTTGGTAAGAGTTAATGAAGCTTGTAATATACATTACAAGATGATTTTACTTTGTTTGGTAACATTTTAAAGATGTAATGTAAAGTAATTACATTAAAAAAAATCAATATATATGTAATCTCGATTACAAAGAAAATAATGCGAAATATGACTATATTATGGATTCTATTTTTATCGTATACCCTCCCTTCTTCACCATCTAAATTCGCACAAGGAGGTCATTATCACTGTCTTGTCGGAGGTCGCCGCCGCTTGAACCCTCTCCAACCTCTTCTCCTGCGTTTCCTGTAATCTGATCGATCGGCTTCCTCCTGTCGTCCGCAACCAGGCCGCAGAGTATTTGCGTAGGCGAATAAGGTAGGGTAACACTGACCCGATCTAGTCGCCAGTCTTGTTAGATCTTTCTGTCTGAAAGAGTAAACGTAAACCTCATCTATGACGCTGAACACCAACACCATCCCTTTCTCCTTCCCGCCATCGCATACCAACATCGTCCCCATGCTTTCTGGCTTCTCCAAGTAAACAAATTCATTCAGCTTCACCCAGGAATCACCAGACCTTCCCCACGCCGTGAACGTGCCGGTACGTCGACGGTAATGCATCAGGCACAGCCACGATTCCTCCCAGACGACCACGTTGATATTGTCGTCGACCGACTCCACAACGTCGTCGTCGAGCTCGGGCATCGGCAGAAACTCGGTGACCCCCGTGGCGATCTCGTATGACAACACGTTGGGACCGACGCTGGTGTACCCGAAGCAGAAGCAGTCGCAGGCCCAGAAGACGGCCCCTCGGTGCACCACCGGATTCTCAAACCTCATTTCGCGGCCGCCGTAGTCGATCATCTCGTCCCTCGTCCAAACCTGGGCCGCCGAGTCGTACACGCGGCACCGGCGGAAGAACCAATCCTCGCCGGGTGTCAGGTAGACGAGCTTGTAGTCGCCCGCGACGTTGTTGGTGAACCCGACGGCCAAGCTGGAGCGCCGTCCGAGTTCGCCGTCGGGAGGAATAGGAATGAGCCAGGACTCGCGACGGACGGGGTTATAGGCGCATATTGTTGGGTTGCAAAGGTGCAAACATAGTCCCACGTCTATAACACATGGAAAAGATCATGGGTTTAAAAGGATGGAAGATATCTCCATTGGCATGAGGCCTTTTGGGGAGAGTCCAAGAACAAAACCATGAGGGCTTAGGCCCAAAGTGGACAATATCATGTCATTGTGGAGATATTTTAATTCCATCCTAACTAACAATTGGTATCAGAGCGAGGCTGCTCTTCACCGGACTAACCGCCGGATGAGCCATGATCCGGATCTAACCATGTGGGTTGAACCTTAAAATAAAGGAAGTGGGGGCTCCCGTGTTTGAATCAAGACCTTTTGGGGAGAGCCCAAGAACAAAACCATGAGGGCTTAGGCCCAAAGTGGACAATATCATGTCATTGTGGAGATGTGGACATTCTTTAGACCCTACAATTGGTATCAGAGCGAGGCCGCTCTTCACCGGACTAACCGCCGGATGAGCCATGATCCGGATCTAACCATGTGGGTTGAACCTTAAAATAAAGGAAGTGGGGGCTCCCGTGTTTGAATCAAGAAAGACCAGACACCGGGCAGGAAGTCCTAGTAGGTCGGGTAGACCGAGGGGCATGAAGTTCTGGTTGCGATTGGGCAGGAAGTCCTAGTAGGTCAGGGTGGACCGAGGGGCATGAAGTCCGGGTTGCGACTAGGCAGGAAGTCCTAGTAGGTCAGGGTGGACTGAGGGGCATGAAGTCCTGGTTGCGGCTGGGCAAGAAGTCCTAGTAGGTCAGGATGGACCGAGGGGCAGGAAGTCCTGGTTGCGGCTGGGTCGAGTGGACCGAGGAAGTCCTGGTGGGTCGAGGATTCAGACATCAAACGGAGGCTTTCCGTTTGAGGGGGGCCTGTGGTCATTTGTTTGAGGTGGGGATTGTTGGGTTGCAAAGGTGCAAACATAGTCCCACATCTATAACACATGGAAAAGATCATGGGTTTAAAAGGATGGAAGATATCTCCATTGGCATGAGGCCTTTTGGGGAGAGCCCAAGAACAAAACCATGAGGGCTTAGGCCCAAAGTGGACAATATCATGTCATTGTGGAGATGTGGACATTCTTTAGACCTTACACATATGCTGTAGAAAATAGTGTCTTTTCTCAGGTAGAAGATGAGACCGCCGGCGATGCAAAGGATCCTACAGCGCTGGTCGAAGGACTGGTCGTAGGCGGAGAGGGTATCTAAGGAGGCCGGGGGGAGGCCGGCGTCCGGATCCAGGATGAAGTACTGCTGGCCAAATAAGTTTCCACGATGATGGCGACGGCGGCGGCGGCGCGGTAAGATTGCATGAGGTGGAAGAGGGGATCGGAGGTGATCATGTTATGCAAGGACTTGGAGACGAGGTAGAGGCTGGAGAGGTTCTTGGCCGGGAGGTAGGAGAAAACCTCCGCCAATTGATCATAGTTAAGGATTTCTTGGTTACTGGCGGCGGAAGCGGCGGTGCTGCTACTTCCGAGTTGAAGATTGTGGGAGGCCATTGATCGTGATGTGCAGATATCTATCTATCTATCTATAAATAGAAGTTCATGAAGATTGAAGTTTAAATTCCGTTACGAAAGATTTTGAGAAAAACTCTCTATTCAGTTTTAAATTCTATTCCAAAAAAAAAGAGAAAGAAATCTATGGAAAAATTCTCTTCCATTTTTTTTTTAAATTTAAATTTACCAAAATAGTTTTCAGTCACAATACTCAATTATTCATGATTAATTCGTTATAAAAATTAATTTAGACTAATCATAATGATTGGATATATAGATTTTATTTTGACCACTTCCTTTCTTTCAAATTTGTCCTTAAAATGCAATGGTATCTTATTAATATGTTAAATAAATAAATAAGTTTATATTATCAAATTCAATAACTAATCAAATAAATTTAAAATGTAAAAAATTTTAAACAATCAAATAAGTTTGAATTGAGAGATTGATAATATCTAAATTAATCACCACTACAAGAAATAGGATTTTAGAGACAAAAAAATTTTATTTTTGAAAGTTATTTTTTCATCTCTAAACAATGTTTAAGACAGAATATTTCGTTTCAAAAATCTGTTAGTGAAAGCTACGTGACTCATTTTGAAACAGAAATATTTCATCTATATTTTCAAAAATAGATCAAAAATTCATTTATAAATATATTTTTAATTTATCAAATAAAATTAATTTCAAATATAAATTCTATCTCTAACTTTATTTTGAAATCGTCATTAATATCTCTCAGATTACATATTAAATATAATTTTAATCCATTTATAAATTCTTTTACAATTCTATTTATAAATCCGTGTATAAATTTCATCTCTAATTTTGTTTAATTTTATTTTAAATCCATCATTAATCTCTGTTTCAAATAATATATCAAATATAAGTCTTTCTTCTCTCTCTATTTTTTGTGAAAATACAAATTTTAATTTTTTGTCTCGCCTTTATCGAGATTTGATTTTGTCCATTTCAATAAGTTTGTCCCATCATAATTAACCAACTTAGCTATACCACGGGAACAAGTGGCTAAAATTCAATTGGGTAGTTTTTTACTATCTTAGTAACAATAATATGTACTTTTCCATAATAAAAAAGAACAAATGAATTTTATTAAAATGAAAATAAATTAATAAATTCATCTTCACTTACATAACTCTCAATCAAATTTTATTTTTATTTTAAAAATCACCTCTAATTTATATAAATTTGAAATGGATTTATTTCTGCCGTCTCAAAATTTTTAAAATTTTTAAATATATTTATTAATAAAAATTATGATTTTAAGATGATATTATTTAGTTTAAAATAATGAACGTAGAATGATATTTCAAAAATAAAAATATTAGTGAGACATTGTTTTAATAAATTTCAAAAGAAAGACATCATAAAAATAAAAATGACACCCTCCTCTATCACAAATAATACGCTATATATTATGACAAGAACAACTCATGCCAAAAAAAATAAAAAATAATGATTTTTCTTCAAATAATAATGACAAACACAATTTTTATAAAATTTTTTATTATCTTTTAAGGGTAATTTCACATATCTTACCTTACAAATAACTATCTTATTATAAATAATACATTCAAAAGGAAAATAATTATATACTTTTTAATATCTATTATGTGATGGGTTCTTCACCTATGGTATTCTAGTGGTCTTGGGCACTATCAAATATATTTTTTTGACGACTCTTATGAAATTTTTTGACGACTATAATTAACAATATTCATAATCTAACAGTATGTAATTACTTACATAACTAAAATTTATGAACAGATCTCTACAACTAATAATATAATATACTGTAACAAAAATATGAAATTCATCTCACACGGTCGATCCCACGATCATATATGAAAAGTTAAATCGAAAAATTATAGTTGACCACTATAGAAAGTAGACATTCGACTTTGTCGAAATTCAATTCTATTCGTAGTAATCAATTTAACCGTGTCTGAATGATAACAATATATATAATGATAAATCTCAGTTAGTTCCATTGATTATCTCTGGAGATAACCTATTTGTTTCCACATAAATTTCCCACCGGCCATATAGGTAAATCAGGAAATGCACGCAGCGGCCAGTTCATGATAATTGAGGATCGAATCGCAGATGCTTGTGTAATAATTATCCCGGGGACAACAACATACATAATATACCATGCAAATGAATGGATTAAATTAAGTAATCTGATCGGCTTCCTCCCTGTCGTCCGCAAGCAGGCCGCAGAGTATTTGCGTAGGGGAAGAAGGTAGGGTACCACGGACCCGGTCTCGTCGCCAATCTTGTTAGATCTTTCTGTCTGAACGAGTAAACGTAAACCTCATCTATGACGCTGAACACCAACACCATCCCTTTCTCCTTCCCGCCGTCGCATACCAACATCGTCCCCACGCCTTCTGGCTTCTCCAAGTAAACAAATTCGTTCAGCTTCACCCATGAATCACCAGACCTTCCCCACGCCGTGAACGTGCCGGTACGTCGACGGTAATGCATCAGGCACAGCCACGATTCCTCCCAGACGGCCACGCTGATATAGTCGGCCGACTCCACAGCGCCGTCGTCGGCCTCGGGCATCGCCAGAAACTCGGTGACCCCCGTGGCGATCTCGTATGACAACACGTAGGGACTGGTGTACCAGGAGCAGAAGCAGTCAGAGGCCCAGAAGACAGCCCCACGGTGCACCACCGGATTCTCATGCCTCAGCTCGCGGCGGCCGAAGTCGATGACCTCGTCCCTCGTCCAAACCTGGGCCGCCGAGTCGTACACGCGGCACCGGAAGTTGGACCAATCCTCGCCGGGTGTCACGTAGACGAGCTTGTAGTCGCCCGCGACGTTGTTGGTGAACTCGACGGCCAAGCTGGAGCGCAGTCCGATGTCGCCGTCGGGAGGAATACGAATGAGCCAGGACTCGCGACGGACGGGGTTATAGGCGCATATGCTATAGAAAATAGTGTCTTTTCTCAGGTAGAAGATGAGACCGCCGGCGGAGCAAAGGATCCTGCAGTGCCGGTAGGGCTCGTCGTAGGCGGAGAGGATATCTAAGGAGGCCGGGGGGAGGCCGGCGTCCGGATCGAGGATGACGTACTGCAGGCCAACTAAAGTTTCCACGATGATGGCGGCGGCGGCGGCGTTGTGGTAAGATTGCGTGAGGTGGAAGAGGGGATCGGAGGTGATCATGTTATGCAAGGACTTGGAGACGAGGTGGAGGCGGGAGAGGTTCTTGGCCGGGAGGTAGGAGAAAACCTCCGCCAATTGATCATAGTTAAGGATTTCTTGGTTACTGGCGGCGGAAGCGGCGGTGCTGCTACTTCCGAGTTGAAGATTGTGGGAGGCCATTGATCTTGCAGAGAGTACTCTTCAGTAAAGCAATTAATCAATGTAGATGCATCTGCAGACATCTATCTATCTATCTATAAATAGATGTTCATGAAGATTGAAGTTTAAATCCCGTTACGAAAAATTTTGAGAAAAATTCTCTATTCAGTTTTAAATTCCGTTCCAAAAAAAGAGAAAGAAATCTATGGAAATTTTAAATTTAACAAAATATTTTTCAGTCACAATACTCAATTATTCATGATTAATTCGTTATAAAAATTAATTTAGACTACTTCTTTTCTTTCAAATTTGTCCTTAAAATGCAATGATATCTTTTAACTTTCCCAAATTAATTTGCAACTAAAAAAAATCTAATCGACATATTGAGTTCTGTTTCTACAAAATTGGATAGCTATAATTTTCTGAGTATGTTTCTCTCTGGATTAATTCCTCCTAAAACTTTGGAATTTTTAACTAATTTTTTTTCTTAATTTGCCTTTGTGTTTTTTATATATTTTGTTAGAATGAACTGATTGATGTTTGAAGACGACATTACTTATTTAATGTCCAAAGTTAATAACCACAGTTTTAAGGTATAATTAATTAGGACCCGGGGGGTCAGGGCCCCCCCAGCCCACGTACGCTACGACCACGCAGGCGCTGGTCCGAGTGCAGGCGCGCGTCCGGGCGCGCCGCGTGCGCATGTCTTCCCAAGGCCAAGCCGTGCAGCGCCTGCTTGACGCCCGCAGGGACAAGCTCGATCTTCTCGAGGAAGCAGAGGTGCACAGATGGATGCCATATTCCCGATTCATCTTCTCTTAGAATACAGGAGATGATTCGTCCCAAACCCTCTTCTTATCCTCGGAGGAGACGGGAACTCACCGGACGCCCCCTGGTCGTCGCGTGGACGCCCGATCCGCATCCTCCCACCTATGCAGCAAGAAAAGTTGAAATTTGACTGGTGGGGTTCTCTCTTCGTGAGGGAAGCTGTCTCGGACGATGAGCTATGGGCTGCCTCCGCCTCCGGGTTCGCACCTTCTACAAGTTCAATGAGTCCTTTGGTATCGAGGTGAGAATCGGAAACGAGCAGCTCAATGAGTCTTTATTTTTTTATAATTATTTAATTGATTAAGGTTGTACTTAGGTCCTTGATATATATCTTTGGATAATTTTTGGATTCAAATGAGTATATTATTTTAATTATATGGCCCCCCAAATATGAAATCCTGGATCCGCCCTAGATGGAAGTATGCATCGCGCTCGGGCTCCTCGTCTCCGAGCTCAGCGAATATCCATGGAAGGGGCGGGTGATCACGTTCAGCAGGACGCCGCAGCTGCACCAGATCGAGGGCGATTCTCTGACGGAGAAAATAGCGTTCATGCGTACCATGGATTGGGGAATGAACACAGACTTCCAGAAAGTGTTCGACAATATCCTCGCGGTTGCCGTCGAGGGAAATCTACCGCCGGAGGCGATGGTGCGGCGGATGTTCGTGTTCAGCGACATGGAATTCGACAAGGCGTCGGCGAATCCTTGGGAAACGGACTACGAGGCGGTGTGCCGGAAGTTCCGCGAGGCAGGGTACGGGGAGGCGGTGCCGGAGGTGGTGTTCTGGAACCTTCGAGACTCGAGGTCGACGCCGGTGCCTTCCTCGCAGAAGGGAGTCGCGCTGGTCAGCGGCTTCTCCAAGAATCTGCTCAAGATGTTCCTGGAAGGAGACGGGATTCTCACCCCACTGGCAGTGATGGAGACGGCGATCGCCGGAGAGAATTACCAGAAACTCATGGTCTTCGATTGACGCGTTTTATATATATATAACAATAAAAATGATAAACTTTGATTGAAATCTTCTTCTCATCAGATCAAAAAATTACACCGGATTCAGAAAAAAAAGATGATAAACTTTGATGTTGTGAGGCTCCATGTTGCAATCTTAGTTATAGCAAATAATAATTCATACCAAAGTATTTGATCATACTTACAATTATTCAAGATTTCAACTCAAAAACTCATTCACCATTTAGTTTATTCAACAAAAAAAGGGAAAACATTTTCTAAAAGTCATTACATTAAAAGTATCATTAGCTGAAATTACATATTCAGAGATGAAAGGTTTCAATTACAAGTGAAGGATCGCTGCTATCTAGTTGGCAGGTATCTCCATATGAATGTCTGACTTTTTCTCGGCATCAACAAGACCGTTCTTGGTATCTGGAAGCCTTAGACGTGCAACATGATTGACCCTTATAATAACTTAACGTAAATAAAATTTTTCTTCGTAGTCTTTCAATGTAGAACTGAGTTTATGTTAAATATGCCCCCGAGACATAGCTGAGTTGGTTACGACGTAGCAGACTTGCAGAAGAGGATAAGAGTTCAAATCCTGACGAAGTCAGGTAATATTCTCCTGTGTCGTGACCAACTCAGTGATTTACCTCCTCACATATGGTCGTGGGGCCGCTAAGATGATGGATTCACCTTTTTACAGAAGAGTTTATGTTAAATATCAATTACCCAATTGAGTGGCAATCCCTGACCATTGTTTATTGAAGCATATGTTATCTTCTCCAATCCGATTTCTTGAAACTCTAAAAAATAAACAAAAACACAATATCAAGCTTTTTCATCGAATATTATTGAAAGTTTTGAATTTGTTCTCTCCTTCAAAATACGTATATTCTTATTTTATCTATATCTATCATATAATATTAGTGTCATCTATCTTTATATTAATCTGATTTTTTTAACTCTCATATAAAAATATGTCATCTTGAACTACCATTGGAGTCATTATATCTATCGTTCACAAAATTGACATTTCTCTAGAACAAGATGAGATTTATTAGATTAGATAAATAAAATTTATATAGATTTGATTGATTTAGTTATCAATTTAAATTTATCTCATTCATTATAAAAAATTATCTAAATTAATTATTCGTGCTTACGAGAGAAAATTATATATATCTTATTATTGTATTAGTATTATTAATAATATTTGTTTTCAAATAGTTCTTTCACGCATCTGTTAGAAATCATCTGATCTGGATTTTAATTCATTATAATAAAAGATAAAATCTAGTTTCATATGATTGATATCACAATCATACGTAAAAGTAAATTAAGAAGCTGTAATTGAGTATTATGAAAAAAGTATTTTTTTTTTGACTTTGCTTGAAATTCGACCCCCGTCGTTGATGGATCAGGATAGGCACGTCAGCGAAGCCATTGGAGATGCAGAACCCACACGTACCTTCTCATATAGGCCCTTACAATGTTTTCTCGTGGACAGTTTTATATTTATAAAATAGGCCTCAAATTTTAAGATTCATTATTTATGTTTTTGTTGAGTTTAATTTTAAGAAGAGGTAAATATGATAAATAAATAATAGATAGAAAGTTATCATCTCATTTATAATTATCTTCGTCAAGAGACAAGAGACATTGTGTATGATCCTAAAGATGACTGATTAGATGAAAATTTCTCAGTGACCATTAAAATAAAACGATCAAGGTCTTCCGATTCTTTGATCCCTTGCTAGCCTTTCTCAACATGCCACTTATCACTTGATTGCCTCACTTAAAACCCCCCAACCCATCGCCTTTGTCTTCCAATATTTGTTTTATTGAACTCCTTCTTAGGCCCACCAATCACTAATGGCTTAAGATTATATAATAGTACCGGATCTATATCGATAACGATCCAACTAAAAGAGGCCCAAACTGATACAACATTGTTCAAAAATTCCAATCCTAATTCCATTCACAAATACATAAAATGGAATAATAATTTAGACATAAATCACAACATAATCTAACATAAGTAGCGCTTACTGTCCAGCGAAATTAAACTCACTAGTCCCTACACCGACAGCTTGAACACCAACAATCCTTGCAAATGGCACGAGGACACCATGCCTCTACATGCAAGTGGAAGTTGATGACCATCACTACCTTCTGATAGGAGGAACGCCTCTCCCAGGAGGGCCGCCGCGGCCGGCAGCTTGTGCCTGAAACAGGAAATGCCAAACTTGATTCTTGAAAAGTAAAAGGGCAACTGAAACTTGAATCACTGATGCATTGAACAAAACTGAAGCAAGCGCAATTCAGTAATTTGGGTATCAGAAGCTACTTAAAGCATGAGCAATCCAGACTAGAAAAAATCAAAAGCATTAAAAGAAGGTAGTCAAAAAGAATGGTTTAAAATCTCGAGCTGTGTCAAGATTTCGATCTCGGATCGAAATGATACAGTTTTGATATCATATCGTACTGTACCGATATAGTTTCAATATTTTTTTAAATATAAAATATACTAATTAAAAATAAAAAATTAATTTAAATATTTAAAAAAATAAAATAAAATAATAAAATAGTTTTTTTAAATATATATATATATTAAATAAATAAGATAATTTTATTAGTAGACCTTAATTATGTCTATTTAAATTATCTCAATCATAAATAAAAGTTGATTAAAAGTATTAACCTAATTTTTTAAATAAACAATTAAAAATCCACTGTTCCGCTTCATCAATGCACGATAGTGGGCACGTAGAGCGTCACCGGTCTCGAGCGAAGCCTCCGGAGGAGTCGTCGAGTCCGAGCAAAGCCTCCAGAGGTGTCGCCGAGATCGAGCAACGCCTCTGGAGGTGAGCAATGTTTCTGGAGGGTTTGTCGGTCTTGAACAACACCTCCAAGCACGTCGCCAGTCCCCCGAGAGACATCCGAAGGCATCACGGCATTGATACCGCTATGTAGGTGTCGGTCCGCAAGCAAAATAGGATATTTCGCCCGTATTGGATGAAATGGCTCAAGATTTTAATCCATGGTCAAAAGCCACAACAACACACAACGTCAACAATAATTGTGTTCAAATTTTCAACTATCAGAGTCAAACATAAATGCCATATTTTACTATGTCCATTTCATCTTGTAACATGTTCGCATCTTTGATACAGGCAATGAGAAAACTAGAAGAAGAAAAAAAGAATATGATGGAGCAATAAATCATTGCACTGCAAAGGAATATTGGTTGCAACAAACAGATAATATTGTGATGTTCAACGAGGAAGAGTAGGGTGAAAATAACAAATAGCATAAAGAATGTAAAACAGAACAAATAGAAAAGATGAATTAACCTAGAACATCAATTATAAAATGAGTTTAAAAAAGAGAGATAATGGAAGAAAACATCAAGAATACTCACTTATAATGTTTGTGAGATTTGAAGTTTTCATTTTGGTTCATTTCCACCAGATTAGGACCAAAATAAAATAGAGAAGACAGATGGAGTTAAATTCCTTTCTCTTTTCTATTCTTCCAAATAAACTAGAGAAAATCGATCATCTTGTTTATCTCTCTCTTAATTCCAGACAAGAAGCACAATATTAGGGGGAAAAGATGAATTGTTTTTGTGCTACAAAATTGTGCCAACTGCTTAACCACAACTTATCTTAGAGAACATTGCACTGAAGGATCCCCATTATCCAACACCAACATTTTAAAGACAAGAACAAAAAAGTAACAACCGAGTACAGTCATCTCAAGTTGATGACATATATAATCATATCAAAAAAGCATCAACTAAATGTGCAAAAACCAATAAATTTACCTATTTGTATATCAGTGCATGACTAATGTCAAAAATCAAGCGACCATCAAAAGATTGAGACAGGTGTTTTCTAAAAGTTCACTTAAAACTTCGCCATCTGGCTTTCTTATACCAGCTGTTATAGCTGCTGCAACATTAATCTATATCTTCTAAAGAATTGAGTTAGGACTACTAGAGTGATATTCAACTGTTCTTTAAGAATGCCAACAACTCATCATCAATTCAAAATCAGATGCTCAAAAAGCATTACACAATGGTACAGAAGATGGTTCAATCTTGCAGTTACAAAAGCCTAGAGGATGTTTTCTGAACTAGAACTTGTAATGTAACATCTATAGATATGACATGGGCATGGGTTAGGACACTTGTGCAGAATGTTACTCCTCCTATGTGAGTATCCAATAGGGGCATGATTTACATGAATCTCATTAACAAAACATGTTTCTTTCTCAACTTGTGCAAGTCTATACTTAGAAATACAATAATACATATTTCTTGTTTTATTGAAAATTTTATCAATTTTGAAGAAAAAAATGTCATATAATGAATAGTGCATTTCATTGTTCTATTTTATTTTTATGGTAAATTTTATTTTTCCCTCTAAAATTTGCCTATTATCCTATAAGTTTATGGATAAAGCCAGTAAATTCTTTCCCCTCCCAAACCATTATCCAGTCTGGAACCAAGTTCATTATAAATAGAGTCAGTGGATAACCATAATGAAGATGAATAATAAGAATTCTAATTTATCATAATAGAAAATAATATTATAAAAGGGAACAGAATTAGCAACATAGACAATACAAACTAGTGTGCATGTGAGGAAAACTCTTTTTGAAGAAATACTCACCCTAGCGCGCATGGCAACAGCACGACCACGGCCAACTCCAAGAGCTGATCCTTTTCCCTTAACAGAGATAACACAGAAATAACATACAAATTCAGAATCAGTGGAGAAGAACAGAATCTCAACAAAGAAGGACAGGAAATATCCTACTTTAATTCTCGCATCCAAACGCTTGAACATTGGTGCATTCTTCAACATATCAGGGATGACCATAAACCTGTATTATACATTATTAACCAAATGAACCCACCAAAAAACAAGAAAAAGAAACACGATAAGCAGTAACCAAAGTACAAACCTAGAGATTTACCTTACTTTGCTACCTCGGATGAAAACATGCTCGAGCTGTGATACTTTCCCATCCTATCAATAAAAAATAACAACAAAATGAACAACTGAACAATCAACTTACTTCTGAAGGAGTGAACAATAGAACACTCTAAGATATCAAGCACCAGATGACACGATACATCAGCAAATACTAATAATTTCGTGCAGACTAAAACACATCACAACCCTAATTTCCTTTTTTAGCAGAACAAGAGGAGAAAGGATGAAAAAAGAAGCACAGGCGAGAGAAGGAGAGAAAAGCGAGAACCTTGGCGGTGTAGGTGATGCTCTCGAGCTGGCAGTTCCAGTTGTCCTCGCACTCGATCATGGTCCCCCGGTAGAGCTCGCCGCTCTTGAGCTCCACCGTCACGATGTGCCCCGCGGCCTCATGGAGCAGCTTCACCGGAATCCCCAGGCTGCGGCTCATCTTGATCTCGCCTTCTGCTCCCTCTCTATCTTCTCTTCTCAGTGACCTAGCGAACGGCGACGCTGGTAAACCCTAATATATTCCTTTGGGCTTCGGAATCTCGAATAGAAGCCCAATGGATATTTCCATTACAAAGCCCACGGCCTTTTAATAGACAAAAATAAATAAATAAATTCTGAAATAAAAAAAAGAGAATAATAAAGCTTACACTGAAAAATAAAAACAATTTATTTACTAATTATCTAGCTTATTATAACAAAAATACATGTATCACTAATTTATTAGATTTAAATATGATAGTTAATCATTTCTAATTATCCATTGCTTTGAGAATTATAAACATATTTACAATATAAAATTACTGTAATTATTCTCATGATATCAATTAATCAGTGATTCAACTTTAATATAAAGATGCACGCCTACATCAGTGATTAAAATAATTTCAATTAATCAGGAATAATTAAAGAATAAATTAAGAATTTCGGGGATTTAAAAAATGTATGGTCCAAAGCTAATGAATTAATTATTTGAATCCGGGAAATTAATTAATTTACATCTGAACCTGAGCTGTGGGGAGCAGTCACAGTCAGTAACCGAACACTAGAGAGGACGCCGAGCTGACGTGGAGCGTGGCAATCATTGGGATCGAATTGAATGCGCCAGCGACGTGGGCCCACCTCCCGTGCCATGATCCACTCACGGATTAAATTGTTCTAGCATGGTCTAACTTTAATCAAATTATAAGTAGAATTCTATTTTAATACGTTAAAAAAATATTTTTTAATTAAATATTCAGTTCTGTGATTGAAAAAATTGATGAGGGACATTTAAAAAAATAAATAGATATTTTGATAAATTTTCGAAATATAACATTAATTAATATTTATAACATAGAAGTAGTTACATGAGCTATTTGTTAAAACGCCAAAAATAACAATATCTGATGAGAAAATTAACAAAAATTCCCCTGTTTTTCGACAGGGAAGAGCGGAGAAGAAAAGCACGGACAGAGTTTTTCTTCTCCTCCTCTTCCTTGTGATTACTTGAGCGATCATCTCTGTGCAAATTCCAACACTAGGGTTCCGATGTGTTTTATCTACAAAGTGGGAGTGAGAGTGTTCAGGAGAGAAACTCTGATGTTAATCGAGCTCCTGAACACCCTCCCGCTTCCCTCTTCCAATCCCTCCGCGGCCGCCGCCAGCGGCACCATCTCCTCCGCCTTCGACGCCTTTCTCGTCGGCCAGACCTTCCAGGAATCCTTCGACATTGATGCGGCCTCCGCCGCGGCAGCCGAGGCGATCCCCAAAAACACGGTCACCGATGCGGCCGCTGTCGCCGCCACCGCATCCGTCAGGATCCCCGCGATCTCGGCCTCCGCCGCGTCCGCCCACTTCCCCGGCGCGAGCGGTGCAGATCTCGTCAGATCCTTGATGGCCGCGGCCAGCCGAGCCACCTCCTTCTCGGTCCGGCGGAACGAACGGGCGGCGGACGCGAGCCGCGCGGGATCAGCTCGCCGTATTGCTGCTTGAGCCTCCGCGCGGAGATCGGAGAGCGCGAGGACGGCGTATCGGAAAGATCCGTGGGCGTCGGCCAAGCGGAGGAAGGAGTCGAGGAGGTGGTCCGCCCAGGCGGGCCGGCGGCGGAGCGCCTCGCCGGTCTGCGGGAGGCGGAGGCGGACCGCGGCGAGGAGTCGTCGACCGCGGCGAGGAGGCGGTCGATCGCGTCGATCCCGGAGGGGGAGCCGCCGCATTCGACCGGGGCGGATCTGATCTGGTCGAGGAGGTGGGAGACCGCCGGATGGGAGCGGCCTGGTAGGCTGGTGGACCGCAGGCTTTGGCGCTTGTCCCCGCCGAGGCGGCGGAGGGCGGGGGCGGCGGTGGGTTTGGCCAGCGGCAGCGAAAGCGTGCGGCGGAATCCGGCGACCATCTCTGCCTCAATTTTGCCCTGGTTTACGTGCTTCAGTTTGCGATGCCACTGAAGCAGAGGAAGGATGGTTTTTAAAGGGAAGGGTGCCAGTGTGTGAGCTGGCTCGATTGCAATTTTAAATTAGTATTAGAAAAAAATTAATTATTTTAAATATCATAAAATTAATTAATAGGCTCACACGAACGGCATTGATAGATATCAGTGTGATATGGACACGTGGATGCAAACAAACAGCGTGAGTAAAATTATTTTACAATTTTTTATAACCGTAAATAGCCACCTAAAACAATTATTATAAAATTAAAAAATTTTGAAAGGTATTTTTAGGACTTTGCAGACGACACATGAGATGGGTATTTTATTGGTGTGTGTTTAAAGGTTAAAAGGTGGTCAAGCCCTATAAGCCATCGGCGTGCCGTGTGTGGTAGGACTAGACTAGAAACAGACCAATAAGTTTGAATTATTAATATAATGATTGCTTTCCAAGTCCACCCTGCTCTCTCTGCCGACGCATGTATTAATTCAACTTTTTAAACATAGTTAATGAACAACAATATTTTTTTAAAAAAAATAAAAATAGAGGTTTTCTTAGCAAGGCAGCCGCCCACCGAGCACCCATGACGCCACGCCCACGCCTCTGGTCCACGGCCGCAGTCATCGAAGTGGCCCCTGAACAATTATTAGCGTATTCATGACCAACCCATCCCAATCAGCTTTAATAGTGTGCACAGCATAGTTTAGCTGATGGGTTGACACGTAGCCCCGGGGCGTGGGATGGAGTTCTCATGGCCGTGGCTGACCATGCTACTGGTAGCCATGCCCTCGCCTGACTGCAGACCCACCGTATGGCCTCGTTCAAAATCTCGCAATCCAAATGAATAAAGGCAGTGAGTAGCTTAGAGATTCCAGTTGTCTCTTTAGTGACAACTGGAATCCAAATAGCAAAATGGGACGCTCTTCCTTTTAAAACATGGCAATTTGTAGCTTAGAGATTGCTACAATAAATGCTACTTTAATATTGAAATAAAAATTAAAGTCTCTTTTTTTATTTTTGAGTGATTTTTAATTGTCTTTTTTGAAAGTTAGTATAATACACACCTGCATTGAAAAGATATAAAAAATACAAGGTACAATTGTAAAGAGTTAGTGAACTAACAAATTCACCATAAGCCTATTAATGTATATATTCGATTTATGTATTAATTATAATTAAAAAAAAGTTGAGGTATAGATGATGATGAGTCAACACACTCAATGATGTGATTCTTTTTCGGCCAAAAAATGTTGGCTTAATGCTAAAAAAAATGCAAGATACACCTTTTGTCTGGCACAATACTTTGGACAAGTTCATATAGGCATTGAAATGCCAAGGAACTACAGTTTTACATTGACAAAGGAAGGAGCATTTTTCTCTTCATCTTCCTGTTCCTTCTTACTTGTCTTGTTACTTTTATGCCCACGAGCATAAGAAAAGTAAGAAATACCAGGACCAGAGCAACTTTTATGTACTGGAAATACAAAGCCACCCCCGAGAAAACGATGAAAGCGAACATCAACAGCTCCCACAGCACGAGTATCACGTCGACCCTGCGTTCATATCCATGTGAGGTACAAAGTAAAATATTCTACATTTGCCGCAAGAGGCAATATATCGAATAGATAGAATGACGAGCAAAAGATGGATAAAATTAAGTTGCATGGAATGTTGAAGTGTCAATATATCTGAGATTTCAAGTTTTCTTGCAGTTTCTTGGTGCAATACGATATGAACTTGGCCAAGAAGGTTGAGGCCACTAAATGAAATGAACTCTCAGACAGGTGATCCCTTCAGTAGACTACATGAAAGAACTCGTAATCTAATTAGAAGATGGTAAGCTGATACCCGCCGAAATGCATTCTTTTAGGAATGGCAAGTATGGCAACCGAGACTTCCTTAGTTAAGAATAAAGTGAATCATTGTGCCTGTTGGAAATCAAAAGGGAAACAGAGAGCATTTACATTCATCTCAAATCAACAGAAGAATGTTAGCTCAAGAAGAATGTATATCAATGTTACAGCATACGTTAAATATACTAAAAGACGATAAAATACTGTGCCACAGGCACATGGAAGGAAGAATAAAGTATTTATAGCATTCTATTATAACTCCAAGTGAATGCGATTACAGAGTAATATAGGCTTTAACCTAGTGATTGGTGATATGCTCCTCCAGACAGTATTGTTTTATTAGAGGATTTTTACCCACCTTGTGTTTGATGCCATACCATGCTGGAGGAGTTCAGGAGAACGAATGGATGTGTTTGTGCAAGCCAAAATCATTTTATGACACAAGGTGACTCAAGTATGCCAAGCATAGCCCTATAATACTTTGCTTTATGTTTATATTGTGCATTTTCACAAAACAAGGACAAGGATACCATGTCTCCTCATTGCTCCTCTGTAATCTGTAGATTAATCTACTAAGAAAAGAAGGAAACAAGACTGAAAAAGACTAAAAAGGAAGAGTTGGAAAAATACTATTGGTGACAGAATTGATTCTAGTGAATCTCATGAAGTACTATGCCCTTAAATCCAGATTTCCAATTACTACCAAATCAAAAACTCAGAACACATTATATCATGGCAAAGAATACCACAATCTTTCATCATTATGTAACTCTCTGGATTAGTATAGATTAAAGGAAAGGCTACAAGAAATAGTGAAAAAAAAAGCACAACAAAAAAATAGAGTGAAGATAAGCACAGACTAAATTTAACACGAAAGAGGGCAGAGCACATCTTAAAATTATCTATATTGCTAACTTACACTGTCAACTAAAAAACTTTGGAGAACAATTTTCACAAGAGTTACTATCGTAGTTTGATCCTGAGTTTAAGCAGCAGTCAAGTCCATGGGGTTTAATAAATAACTAATGGATATTATTTAACTATTGATTAAAGGAAGGGCCAAAAATATTGATGAGAGAAGATTTCTAATCTGCAAGTAAGCCACAGATTGAGTTTGTATAGATTACTTGATCTGCATTTTTCAATTGAGGTCAAAATTGAGAAAAGAAATGACAATTCTTAATGAAGAAACTATTGTACTAGTTCATGATAAAAAAAAACTTCATTCAGGTTGTCTAACTATACTTTCAACATTAGGCAGATGGTATAGGCAGCCTAATGTAGACAACAGACTTGAAGATGGATAATTAGAAGGCACAACCCAATGATCAAACCATACCAAACAAAATCCTGAAACACTAAAATGTTGGCCACAAAATATAGAGACACTGTAAAGCTCATGCAAGATCACTGTGACCAAGTTGGACAATTCAATTGACCAGTCTAGTTCAATCAGTATTTGACGTGTAGCTAAAGCCTTGTTTCAATACATTCGTCGCTAAAAGCTGAACAATTCAACCTCTCATCTCAGTTATCACCCTAGAGACAACTTTGCCGTGCTTCTTCCTAAAGTCTGAGCAATCAAGATGGCTAATGTAGTAATATAAATTCTATTTTCATAGAAATTAGATGTTTTTTTAACCTGCTTTGAACATTACCACCTCTTGTTTCTAGGCTTCACAATGACCTTTTCAAAAAGTTTGGCTTGCCATCTTTATTGCAATCTAATTGGGAAGGACGTAGTTTGATAACCATGATGATCATAATGATCTTATTTCAAAACTAGAAATCATCATTGGCATTCTCATTGTTAAGGGATCGTCAGAAATTTCATCCATGCTCCACAGATAGAATGTTTAAAGGACAGATTGTGTTTCCAAAGTTCGGTATTAAACTAAGTGTGCTAAAAAATGATGCTGATTAGGGATCCCTGGAGTCCAATGGCAGCATGAATGGTCAAAATTTTGACATAATTCAAGGCGACTGTATCGACCAACTCACGACAAATTACTAATTTAATGTTTGGTTGCTTATCAAACCTAAATTTGTCTGAAGCAGAAAGAGGATCGAGTTGTCAAATCAAAACCATCTGACAAGACCTCTCAAAATGAAGAAAAAATAACGAAGGGTAATTACTAGGATTGGATCGAATTACCGGGAGGATGTGACGAAGGAGACGATAGCCCACTCGTGCGAAGATCTCACCTGGTACTCCCGCAGCTGCTCCGCCAGATTCGATCGCGTTATCATCTCTCCAGATCAGATCCGCACAAAGGCGAACTGCAGAAGCCACAGCGGGCACGGATCAAGCAAGCCCCCGCAAATTCGATCGAATCGGCGACTTTGCCCGCCGTCTCCAGTCGACAGCGTCCGGAGCGTTTCAGGTCGGCGCTTCACCGGTGGGAATCCTGGCTCCTCAACAGCTTCCGAGGCCTACGAATCTCGAATGAGGACGGATCGATCGATCCACAAGTGACTGGAATCGGGGATGGAGGAGGAATACGATGGAAATGGCCGGGGAGGGTTCTGCTCAATCTCCACAGTCGTGCGCGCTGGTTGACTCAAAATGATGTTTCCACTTCTAGCCTTTATAAAATTATGAGAAAAATTACATTAAAAGAAACACTCTTTATTATAATTACCATTAAAAGAATATTCCACTTTTTTAAAAAACAAAATATTATCGTATTATCGTATTGTTAATTTTCTGACCAAAATGCCCCTTCAGTTAAACCGCATATCCGATTTTATATACAGAAACACATATTTTAATGATATGAATAAAAAGTCATCCTTTTTATTTTCTGTAAATAAAAAAAAAATTGAACTGAAATTACTCTGTTGCAAATACCAGAATTTGAACTCCTGCCAAAATAAAAATAATTCCAATCCAGACGACTGGCTTTCAACCAGGCGACCGGGGTTTACATCCCGGCAATGGAAATTCTTTTTCTGCTTTCTTTCGGCAAGAAAGGGAAGAAAATTCAACAACAACCACCTGATAATGCCAGCAAAACCAATAAATCTCAATTTATATGCAGAGCAATGATCCAGTATAGAAGTCTTTGAAGCCACATCCTTTTCCTATACAAGTGAAGAAGAGAGCACTTTGAATCCACATCCTTTTTCTATAACCTCACAGAAACCTTATTCCCAATTTGTTGTAAAGAGAGGGGAAAAAAACAGAAATCTGCTTATTATTACATGGTGAGTGTATCAGGAAGGGGAGTTGGAGCCCCTAAAATTTTGCCTCCGACATCAGGAAAACATTCTTGGTTTGGCAAGGGGCCAATTTTACCATCGGCTTCCACTTTGATGGGGTATCTTAGTAGATGACCTGTTAAGATTGTCATCTCGTCTGAGGTGTACTTGGACCAGTTCTCTTCGGCTATGTTGTTGATATATTTGATGCACTCCAGACTATTGGGATCACGGAATCGGTCGTCTACCATCCCAAGATGCTCCGTCCACAGTGACATCCTATATCCATACACCTGGAACAATTTTCTTTAGAACAAAACACACATATGGAGATAAGATATTGATTCAATGAACTTCATATTGCTTTTGCAATTGCAGGACTGAGGCAGCAGGGTGATCCTTTGTTGCTTAGGCAAGAAAGAGTTACTTTGAGTTTAAAGTCATTTTAAACCTCATTGATAAAAAAACCTCGATATTCATGTTGCATCAATCCTAAGCTAGCCAATATCACACCTCTAGGTAACAGTAGTCTATGTGCCAGATGCACCTATCAGTGATTGTCTCATATTCTATAATTTTGTCAGTAAGGGTTGACCATGCATGATAGAAGATCTGTCTATATGTATGAAGCTATTTTCCATTGTCCACTTACTTCCTATAGAAATGCCACGTAATGTTCTATTTTTCCCAAAAATTCTCAAATGCAAGTCTTTTCTGAATTATTACATATTTCATAAGGCCCAGGTAAATGACTAGTTGAATGTACGAGTGTCTTTAGACGGTTCATAAGCTAAATGATATATAGATAGAAGAAAAGCCAAAGTTGATGGCTGATGCTAACCTGTCCACGTGGTTGTCTTTTCTTCTTTGCCCAGGTATGATGAGGCTGATAAGCTCCCATGGCTATTTCAGTATCTCTTGATCCAGACATAGATCTTTGATTAATATTGGCCGAACCAACCATCACATACTCATCATCAACAATCATCCCTTTTGCATGGACATATATCATGAACCGTCGAAATTTTTGCGACAAATTCTGACCCCATTTGAGATGCAAAAAATGAAATTAATTATCAAGCATCAACAAAACAACAAATATTTAATTTTCATGAAGAACATCCAGTGCCTGAATAGCTACTTTTGATTTGCGCTGAACCCCTACAACCAATAGTAGTCTCATGCGCAAGGAAGTATCAATTAAATTACATGAAAGGAAAATAAAATATGCCAGTGTGTAATTCATTGTAAATTGCAAAATTTAGAAGAATTTGACCCCTAATGAAACAATCCATGAGAAATACAGGACAAATTATGTCTTAACTAGATCAGATCCTTTGGCCAGTGTAAACTATGTTAAAGATAGAAGGAATTGAGGAGAGGATAAAACTCCAGTTCTTAGTCTTGTTCTTAAACTATGCTTTCATATTAAGAGGTCCACCGACTAAGTGCCATGACAGTTTGCATTAGATTGGACTCCCTAAGGAGCTCAACAAACTGAACCAATATAATTTTAGGGGATATTAACCTTTTAGGTATGTGACCTATACCTATCACTATCAGACTGTTACATGGAAGTGATTACTACCACGACAAATCTTGGACTAACTAGAGTAGACTTGAATCTAATGATGAATGCCTTTGCTGTCAGCTTACTCTTTGCAGAGGAACTGGGAAGGAAAATAAGTAGATAATGGGGTAAAAAACATGCAAAATTGAAAGCAGGGATCATGCACATCCATGCGCCATTGTCTGGCACTATATGACATGGATTTCACATGCCTCCCAGCCAATGACTTCCATGATTGTTCCTATACGAGGCGATCCTCTTATTCTAAAAGATAAACAACCCACAACTTAAGTACAACAATGAATGCAAGTAACTTATTCAGAAGATAATAGTTGTTGATATGCCATGGATATATTACCGCAGAGCTCTTTTCTAAAGATTGGACATTTTGTAACTGTTTGTCCTTCATTGTTTCGCGTTTGCCCAGACAAAAGAAATTTAGGTAATCCTGCGGATGTGCATCTTGAATGTTCATAGATCTAAGCTCCCGTGCCACAATTCCATACATCATTTGCATTGTCTGGGCCTGCAAGAAGCATAACTTTTAATACTTACTCCTACCAAATAGAACAAAAAGTTCTTAGAAAACCCAGTTGCAGACAGCACAGATACCACAACTTAAAAAGATTAAAGTTGTCATGTTTAATATCATAAGATAAATCATTATTTCCTAATCTACCCGAAGGTCTAAATATAACATTTTTATTCTGTCCTTGAAAATAAATAGTGTTATATAAATTATTCAACTTGCAAGTGTTTCCAATTTGAATAGTTTGAGGGCAGAAGTCTCTGGAAATCTCATTGTATCATATGGTTAGAGAATGAAGCCTATAGGACAGAGAACTCCATTATATATTATACATCGATAGGCAGTGAGCATTAGTAGTACTTCCATCGTAATATGTACCTTCAAATAAATGAATACAATAGCTTTTATCTGTATCTTAAGGGACATCCACAGATCCTTGGATTATGTTCTGGAACAATTTGGAGAATAGAGATGATTACTTTTTCAGATTGTTGATCTTCCACAAGACAAACAAGAGTTTCAATAAGTTCTACACAGAAGTTAACAATGACCAAACATAAAGTTTTCTGTAGCCTCAGCAAACTGAAGTAAAATGGTAACCCTTGATAAATTATATATCACCATTCACCCAGCCCATGTTAGTTGCAATATCAGGGGTTGGCTAAGAGGATCTTATCCCTCCATTGAACTCAAAACCCTTGGTAAATCATATTCAAAAGATGTCAGACTATAAAAATTCATCTCTCATTGTTTCATTTATAAATACTTCATGTAGCTTAGAAACTTACAATTCAAAAATAGTTAGTCTGTAGTAGGTTAATTATTGTTTGTTATATTAAGCATGATTGTAACAAGTTGAAAACATAGGTCCATATCAAATCAGAAGTGACATGAGCTCTACTGAAGAACTGGTGTATGATCATACATGACATCCTCTTAAGGATTACAGATTATCAAATTCACAGAAGGCAGTGGAACTACCAAAGAGCAATGGTGGATCAATGCCTACATCTTCAAAGAAGATTCATTTCACCCAAGTCATTAGACCAGAAAGACCACTAGACCAGATATTTGAAATAATTATGACAGTAATGAGGAGGTTCATTTATGTCAGAAGTGTCTAAGCAATACTGGCATCACATTAACCTTCACGTAATCTCTTCTCAGGCAAAGCTCTACAAGGGATCTTCCTTGACAGACTTGCAAAATCCTCGTGACAGAAAACTATTTGTTTCTCCAAAATTTCTTTTAATCTAGACAACATAAGCTTCAGCAGTAGCATGCCTTCCAAGATTTCAAAACATCATCATTGATATCGACATGGCTCTTAAAGATGTTCTTTCGATTCATCAAGAGTGTAAATGTTAGATCATGTTGGTACTGAGCAATGCACCATCGCTTTCTCCAAAGTTTAAAAAAAGCAGAAACCAAAGCAGCATCAGACAGTTTATTTGGACATATTTAAAAATTATAAGGAGATTTCAGAACTTCAACTTATCAGAGAGAATTCCAAGTGTTGTGGAATGTACCAATGAAACACTTAAAAAATCTATGGATTTTCTCTTTGCATTGTGCAAAAAAATGAACAAGTTTGTTATTTTTTCAGACTGATAATATATATCCATCATCACAAATATAGTACAAAGCATCATTATCACCTACTGAAGTAATAATACCTGCCAAAAAAGAATTTCTTGCACAGCGTTAGAATTTGGATCTCCTTCAGGCCACATTGGTATAACTACATAAACAGCAAATCTCTCTTTGGCTCTAATTTTGCTGGCAATTTTCAGGGCTAATTCCATCGGTATCAGATTATCGGCTCCTGTGGAAAATTAAATTAGGATCTGATGCCAAAGGCTATTGAATTGAAAGCCTGCAACCTAATGATTCAAGGATCAAAACATAAATGTAGGAAACATAAAACAAAAATTGCAACAAAAAACCCTGCATGGTATTTGGCTATTCAGTACGAAGTTAAGCACCATTTAATATTTCTAAAAAGATACAGTCTTATAGTTTTGGCAAATGATTGAAACAAACTGTTGCAGACAGGATTGTTAAGTTCCAAAGTGGTCAGAGACTAATATCAACAAGGTACATTAAGTAGATTTATCAGAGTTTGGGATTTAGTCTCTTTTATGGATAAGAATCATGGTCCACATATTTTTGTAGTTTGAAAAAGCATTGACTTAACAAGGTTATGCATTTCTTTGGGATTCCAGATCAGACATCTGAACATTATACTCGAGGATAAAACTTAAATGTTCAAATAGATAGAAACTTTGACAAGAAATATATTTGTTGCAGAAAAAACATAAGCACGGACCTGGATTTTTGTAAGATGGCCAAGCATATGAAGAACCAATGAAATACTGATTTTCAATATATATGAAATGTTGGGCAGATCTGATTGCCTTTACATATGCTGTGTGTATGCTCTTATCAATGACTAGATTCTTCCGACAAACAAGATTCTGCAACAACAAAGTAGATACAGCAAAAAAGTTAACGGATGAAATTGCTAACATCTGAAGAGCTTCTGAATCTGACCTACAGTTAATGCAGCATAGATATACAGATCAGCGTTTACAGAGTTTTCAATTGAAAACCAATATTTCCTTGGTGGGTGATGTATATCATCGAGGAAAAAAAGACTAACCATCTTTAAAGCCTCTTGGACATTACTGGGGAATCCCTTTACTGATCCAGAATCTATGGACCGAAAGACCTGAACGATCATAGATAATTAAGTTTGAGTGAGTAATCCTCAAGACAATACCGATAAAATTTATTAGCAATTCAATGGGTTTAACCTGAACATGCCAATGTTCAGAATCTTCACTCCTGGCAACCCATAAGCTCGGATCATCTTCAGGAACAGAAAGTGAAGGACTGAGAATCCAGGAAATACGTTCAAGTTTTATTAATGCATCATCATGCCATCGGGATGCTTTTCTTAAGCGTAGACTTAATTCCCGCCATTTCGTTGCCTTCCGCCACCTCTGCTCAAAATTCTTCAAGATATCATAAGCAGCAGGACCTTCAATTTTACAATGTAAATCATGCCAAGGTTGTCGCGGGCCTTTTGTTCCTGCCTAAACAGAATCATGATATAAAAAGGTACTACAGACTACAAACAATAAGCACCTTAAAATTCCTAGATATAAGTTCAGCAACATGTCAAGTCGTATGTATTTTCCTCCAGTTACTCGTATAGCTTGCTTTTTTTATATGCTAAAGAGTGGCATAGATACATAAAGACCAATCAAGCAATAAGCTCTTACTGATGCACAATCACGTTTGTATAAGTCATTTATAAATAGCTTGCCAGATTTAGGGTAATAAATAACTCATCATAATTCAGACAAATTTATCTATCATGAGCAACCATACCAAATTGCTGGTTTGGATTTATAGTCCAAGCTCGCCAACATATTATGGAAAATTTATCTCCAACATGAGGTATAAATAGAGGTATGCCTAGCATGACTTAGATACTGAAACCAAACACACAACATGTATTTTATCCTGCCATTGGGGACTGTGTAAAAGTATTTGTTAATAATACACATGAGAGACAACCTTGTCTTATAATAAATATGGTTAAGATCCATTCATGAGATCTTTGGCATGTTTTATGTGGGCTGCTGGTGACTAATGCAATCTTCAAATTTTTTATCCAAAGAGTCTTCCGACTAGCATCAGCTATGTTATACATGTAACATACACACAAATAAATATTTATTATCCAATCAAAACCAAGTTAAAAAACAATGGATGTAGTCATGTAAATCTTTTCCCTCCCTCAATATTGTGTAGTATGGTTTCATGTGCTCTAGTATATTAGTGCCTAAAAATTACCAAGAGTTCCTTTTTTAGAATGAGGTTTTTGCCTATGTAACCAGGGAACCTATGTCCTGGCACTCGTTCTGCACCTAGTCACGTTAACGATGATTATGCAGGACATGACAAAGTTCAAGTATAGCTGAGGATGAGCTACAGTCCTTCTGACCAATTAGACACAATCCACTCATTGGCAATATTGAATGCAATAATCACTTCAAGGTAAGTATTGAAAATCAGGGAGCTCTTGGTTCAATTCTAAAGAAGGGACAGTTCTAGGGAAAGATTCCCAAAAGGCTTATTATTGTTGGTCTCCTGTCTGCTCATCAATCCAACCAGGGACTAAAATACTGGGCTACAAACTCGATGCTATTCATAGTCAGAGTATAACAATGCATATTCACGATTGATGCATATAACCAAAGTACCAATAGAGCAAAAAAATCATGAACCACCAAGGGTCAAAGGCCAAAAACAAAATTTTCTAAATTGGCTAATGTTGTTAAACAATTAAGCGGATGCATAGATTTGGTTAGTTACTTAGTTGCTTCCAACAAAACATGAGGAACTCAAACGGAGGAACAAGGAGAGAGAAAAAACTTACAGAAAAAGTGGGATTATGGAAATCATTATGAAAGACTGTATCCAGATCACTAAAAAGTCTATGCTCTGGTGTATCATAGCGGCCATCACAAAGATCAAGACCACCTATAAAAGCAGTAATCTTTCTCTTATTTCCAGAAGCTTGTGTATCAACCAACACACATTTCTGATGGTGTGTAAAAAGAGTCCCTACTACCTGTACAAAGAGTCAAACAAACTAATCACTTTTTTTTCCCTCTAGATTCTTGGTAGCTAAGAATCAACTTTCATTCATGGGCTAAGAATGTACCTCCTATCTTAATATAGCAATTATTCATATGGCAGACTTCTATGGCAATTTCTTTCATAAAAACTCTTATAAAACTAAAAGTTTTCAATCTCCCAAAAGTTTCCATTGGATTGTAGTTGGCAAAAAGATAGTAATTCTAAAAAATATAAGGATCAAAGTTAATGTTGAAAGAGCAAATATTTTTCAGGATCAAAATTTAGAAATCAAATTGTACACAAAACCAAATATGACTCTTGGATGTGAGTTGGTTAAGATCACATAGTTGTTTGGTTCAGTTTCAAAGAAATGTGAAAACCCAAGTTAATGAAAGAACTAAAGACACCCTAGATTCAAATGTTAAAGCTAGGAGTGGAATGGTAAGGAAATCCAAAAAAAATTACCACACAAACTGGTGAAATTACATTGTAGAATTATTTACTTGTGAAGACATAAAAGTTGTTTGCCTTAGATGACACTTTACTTTTTCTCAAACAAAAATATACACTTAAATGGTGGATCACTACTAAGCTGATGGACAGCAATGGCATGCTTTGAACATGTCCAATAGTTGAGATTCACACTTGCCAACAACTAGTTAACATTGTGATTAGCATGAATTTACTGAAACAAAGTTACAGCATAACTTCAGACAAAGCATCATATTTCCTTTCTTTCTAAAGAAAAGTAAGATAAGGAATCATATCTATGTGCTGCAAACCTTGGTTATTCTGCATTTTTGAGTTCATCATTCGTACATCATTTATCTTTCAAATCAAAAACACTAAACTCAAGCACTTGCCAGAAATTATTCAGGTAAATGTTACAGTGATTTAGTAACTTGATTGCTCAGTTTAGTTAAAGGAAATTTTCTTCTTCTTCTTACAATCTAAGAGCTAATAAGCATATCTTTTTTGAAAAAATGATAAAGTGTGAACATGTCTATATGACTCAGATGGCAGATTCAAGAAAATGTGATGGTGTTACACTTGCCTGCTGCTTGACAATGCTTAGCTTATTGCTTGCATACCGTGGTGACAACACACAAATAACTGAGGAATGTTTGAAAAACTTCCGAGTCTCTTCATCATGAGTCTGCATCACACCACCCTACAGAAGTATACACAACACAGATCAATGAAAATTTTTGAGTCAGAATCAGGCTCATCTCACATTGCAGACATTCTGCATGCAGTCTATGCAAATTCCCCATACAATGCTGATAATAACCAAGCACAAGAAACAAAGTCGAACTAATAAATATAAAAGCTAAACCAAGAAGCAAAAGGTGAATAAAGAGAAGGAATGAATATGATCAATTTATACTGGAGGGGAGAGCAAGTTAACGTCATGATTCTTGTTAACTTCGAGTTACACATAAAATGGTTTTCTTATACAATCTGATAATTAAAGCCCTCCATATTAGATTTCATTCGCTAGTCAGCATGATTCAAAATGGTTTCTGCAAGAGAAAATTACAAGCGTAACGAAAGGAGATGCAAACAGGAAATATATTTCGATAGCACGGAGATGGAGATGCTGATTAGAACGCCGATGGAAAGCAAGAAGATGAATGACTAAAAGGACTTGCATTGGAAACTTCTCACCGTCTTGAAGAAGAATTTGTCGTGGGATGTCTTGTCGTCCCAAACCAACATGCACACTCTCACCCCCTCCTGCGACTTGTACTTGAGCAGGTCCCCCAATGTCAATTCTCCTGCGCTCGGGAGCGGCCGGGTCGGCTCCCTCACTAGCTTCACCTTGTGATAAATCGACCAGCCGACCAAATAAATCAGATGGTGCGCCTCGAGAATCGCATGGCAAATATCCTCCCAGCAGTTTTCCTGCTTGTAGACGGCGCCTGTCTCAAGCCTAACCTCCTCGAGATCACCATGACCATGGGCGTCCTGGTAGAGCGTAATCGCCCCACCTCGCCGCAATGGGAAATAGGAATCCCTAACCCCTAGCATTTCGGGATCCCCAGCGATGCCGTGCTGGTACTCCGGCTTGTTCTCGACAGGCGTGTACTCAATGGCGAGATGGAGGGCGGTTTCGGGCTTTGGGGGCTTCCCATTGGGGCCTATGATAGGGAACCAATCATGGATTTTCTCTCCGGAGGCGATTCGCGCAGTAGGGATCGACACGGTCCCGATCATCTGCGCGCCAAAGACGTCGTTGTCCTTAACGTGGAGCACGAGCGTGGAAGCGCGATGGGCGAGGGAGATCTTGAATTGCTCATTCCAGATGGGATCCTCGTTGTTGTTTATGACGCGAGTGCGCGCGACAGTGGCATCTCCGAGGCAAGCGGTGACGTAGGGGTCGCTCGTGATGATCTTGCGGTGGTGGTGGTGGTGGTTTCTGCGGCGGCGCGCGGAGGGGTCACATTTAGGGAACGGCTCCTGGCAGGAGGAGAACAAGCGGCGTAGGTGCTCGGAGAACATGTCCATGTTGGGGAGCCGGCGGGCTTCGATGACGGTGAGGACGAGGTCGCCATGCAGGAGAATGGCCTCCCCGAAGACGGCGGCGACGGACGCCATCGTGCTCCGGCGAGGTGAGACGAAGGGACCTTCCGCTTATGGGCGAGCGTCCTAAACGAAGAAATCGAAAGAGAGGAACAGAGAGCGCCGAAGTCGGAGAGCGAGACGCGGTCTGGCGCAGTATAAATTTAGACACGTGGACCAAGACAGACTTCAACGCAACGTACGCAATATGCCATTTACCCCCTATTGATTCGTAATTTTCTATATAGGCACTCTAAGTCTAACGGATATTTTTTATTTCACACCTCTAAAAATGCACCCTTTATTATTATTTTCATTAAAAGAATATTTTTATAAATAAAATAAAATAGCAGTTCGACACATTTTCCATCCAAAAAATATTCTTATTCTAAAATATTATAATAATTATAACGTATTTATTATAATATATACTAGTTTTTAATCATATTTAAATTAAATCGATTCAATTTAAATATATAATATTTTTTATTAATTGATTAATATTATTTAAATTTGATTAAAATTATTTAAATATAGTAAAAAATATTATGATAGTTATGTTATCATCATAATATTATAGCAATTATAACACAGTTGTTATAAAAAATTTAACAAAATTAAAATAATTTTAATTAAGTTAATAAATATAATATTTTAATAAAAATAATGCTTTGATCTTTCTTCAATTCAATTGAATTGCTAATAATAAACATAATATTGAGGGCTGAATCAAAATTTACATTGTAGAAGTAAAATACGGTAATATTAGTGGCTTATAAGCAAAGGAAGTAGACAATTAGGTGAGGGAAATTACTTAAATTGTAAGTGTTCAAACGAAACAAATGTTAATTGAAATCCACGATCCTTTTTTTGTAATTTATTGAAACATCCACTTAAATTTTATTTTTAAATTATTAAATCATGCATCATTTTTAAATATTATTTTTCTCCATCGTCTGCCTTCCTATTTCCTTTACAGTCTAAAATTGCAGCAGCCAAACTGATGAAATGCCAGCCAAACTAGGACGGTGAAATTAGGCCACTGACAACGATAATAATAATTAAATTTTTATCATATTTAGATCATTATAATAATTTTTTATATTATTAATCTCTATTTCTATTATATCCTTATGTATATTTAAATAAATTTTATAATATTTTAAGATAAGTGATTTGGATATTTGGATTTCTTTGGCGTACGTGTGGCATCGTCAGGTGAATACGTGGCACGGAAACAGCCCAGGACTTCGCTTTGCTTTCGGATAACGATTGGTGGGTTTTCTTTGAGTGTCGTACTGTATTACCTTCCTCTATACATATATATATATATATCATTTAAAAATTAAGAGATTGATGATATCTAAATAAGTTGAACTTAAAAAAGAAATCAAATTAAATTTAAATTTTAAAATATTTTTAGAATTATAAATTTCCAGTTGTATTAAAATTAAAAATCATAAAATAATTATTGGGGCTACAATGATGATTTAAAATTTTATTTTTGAGAGATTGAAGCAATCAATAATAACTTGGCATTTGTATTCCTTCTTTCCCTCTCCTTACAGAGCCAAGCACGCAATCTCCATGCTTTGCTTAGCTATTACACTGATGAAAGCTCATCCTCGATCCATCCTTATCGATCGAACAATTGATCGAGACGGTTTCGTGTACAATCAGTCGACAATTTGTTCATCTGACCTTCCACTAAACGAGGTCAACAAAATTGAGGCAACCAAAATACCTTAAGCCGATAAAACAAGTGAACAACTACATCTTAAAGGTGTTCGATACATTTACCCTGCAACATTCACCTCCTCCAAGCTAGAGTTCTTTCCAAAGGTTGGTTTCTCAGGCCCCTCGATCACCACTGACTTTGTTTTATCATTGTGCATAAGTAACTCATTGTACAATTTGAACGAATCGTTTGCGAACTCGCTTAGTGACTCGAAGATGCTAGCCAAGCCTATCTTGAATCCATTTAGGATGATCTCATGCGTACTCCGCATACAAGCATGGTGTTTTGCTTTCTCAATTTCCAATTTCTTCTTGAACATATCTAGCAGCTCTTTTCGGTCGTCTAGATGCTCGATCCTGTGGGAGATCTCGGGTTCGGAGTGGTCATCTTCCAAGAGCTTTGAGTCTAAAATCTTGATCTCCATTTTTTGGAACGCAAACATCCTGCGTTCGAGCTCTTTGGTGAGGCTGTCAACCTTTCTCTTCTGTTGTTGCTCTTCTCCTTGCTTGATCCATAAAAATCTCACAGTTCTGATGAAACTTCGCATGCTGCAAGATGTTGGGCCTTCGGGCAATTTCCCGAGTGAGTTCGACCACTCGTGCACAAGGGCAACTAAAGTCGAACCACTTTCTGTGTGAGAATGTGCAGAGCTAGACCAGGACTGATATTCGATATCCGGTAAGATGAACTTAGATAGCCAACCATCAAGAGCTTCAACATACACTTTCTGTGCTGAAATGTAACGGATGAAACATGCCCTCCAATTTCGAAGCTCAGCCCCAAGAATAAGTGTTGCTAGACGCTGCGAGTCGTTGCAATACTTCCCGTAAGACGGGCATGTAAACGAGTTCACTTCAAACATGATTTGTTTCTGAGTTTCATGTGATTCTAGCATTATCTTCCAAGATTTCATCAGACTGCATATCGATAAGAACATGTGTAAGTCATTGCTAAGGGGCCATACCTATACCGATAGCATAGCATCTTTTCAAAATGCTTACCCCCGTAGAAGCTCGAAAATCTGTGGTTGCAGTTCTTCATCTCTCAGTATCTGAATTCTCTCAGATATCGATTCGATTGCACGAAGTGCAACCCAGATTTGAGAGTGAAGTTCTCTTACAGCAGTCCTCGTCTTATTGAGTGAGTGTGAACCGGCTCCCTTTGCACTTTGGTTCCTCAGCTGCAAGCATTTCTTCTCATATGCTTGCCGTGTTCGATCTCCAGCCTATCGCCAAGAGTACTTCATTAATAAAACTAAACAATTTTAGAACAAAACAACAACAAAATAATGCGTGTGTATATTTGATTGGGGCGAGTTAGATATGTATGATCGGTTTAGGATATTGTAACATTGGCACAAAAGAGTACCTTTACTTCTTCATACAGCTTCTTCTCCCAAGCATACAATCTTCCGAGGGTTTGTGAATGGCTTCCAGATTCCATACCGCTAAAATCATCGAAAAGGTCACTCTTATTCTCTGACCATTGTGAACTGCTAGAGCTTGATGCTAGATGACTCCGGTAAGAAGAAGATAACGAAGACATGGACGAAGGAGACTGTTGCCATGTGATCGCATGAATCATCTTCGACGAATTCTCTTGACCACACAACTCATACAAGTGAGATGTAATCACAATAAAGACTAATGAAAGCATAATCGTAAAGCAAGTTCGAAGTCTTTGAATCATAACTTTCAAGATAGAAGAAGTTCCACTTTTCCCTCCAACTATGCTAACTTTTTCATTTTTGACTCCTAGATTTAGACAAATGACATTTCACACCCAACCTTCGCAACACAATTTCATCTTTCTCCTCGAGCATAGCACCGTTAGGCGCGACTTGAAAATGATGAACAATAAAAAAACTTTTAAGGAAAGTTTAGTCCATCTTTTATCACCTCACTTGTAGTCATTTTCTTTGGTTCAAGGGAATTAAGGATGCCAATAGTTATGAGGGCAGCATCTTGACAATTTTAAAACTCCCCACAAGGCATGTTTAAAAGAGTCATTCTAAAAAGGGCAAAATATCAAAAAGGCATCCTTTTAGATTGTAATTGTCAAAAGAACACCCCTTTTTCATTTATTATCAAACCAATGTCCCATCCCGCACTTATCCATTTTTATCTTCGAAAATACCCTTGAATATATATAGTTCATCTCTGATCAAAACTAGTCAACAAACTATGTAATTTGCTACAACTATATAATTGTAGCAGTTACAATATGGTAATTACTACATCAGCTTCGAAAACTATATAGTTGTTTTGATAATAAATAAAAAAGGATGTCCTTTTGACAAGTCTAATAAAAAAGAGCATCTTTTAATTTTTACTCTAAAAAAGAACTTTAAGCCAATTTTGAGGGCAAAATGAAAATTTCTCAAAGTTTTCAGTGCAAAGTATCATCAAAGAATGACAAAGGGTCTGGGGCGCATAATTGCATATGGCAAGAACACAGGCAAAAAGATGAAGCAACTCAGTTGGGAAGAACATACATCCATTTCTTTTGAGATCAGTATAGCTGAAAATTGAAGCGAGAATTGAAGGAAAAGAATCACCTTTCATCTCGTCGAGCTTCGAATGGAGGTGAATCATGGAGGCTTCCAGCATCCTTGACACTTCTTTTCCAGATTCGTAAGCCCTGATGAAATGGTCCTCCACTTCTCTTAGTGCTTGGAGCAGCTCCCTGTCGCTCCCCTGCGCCTCCGCCACCGCCACCGCCACCGCCACCGCCGACCCCTTCTCCTCCGCAAGGCCACCACAGCCCGCTTCAACGACAGGCTTAGCTTCGCAATGTTCCTTCTCCTCACCCAAAGCTACCGCCTTTTTAGCATTCTTGATGTCTCTCTTGCATTCTACTTCCTCTTCTGCCTCCTCCTCTAGCTCCGGGATACCTTCTTCCTCCCTCAGTAGCCTCAGCTCCTCGTCCGAGCTCCGGTCAAGCACCATGGCCTCCGGTGCCGGCGGCACCGCGTCGAACGGGTTGAAGAAGTCCCACCCGAACAGCTCCGACGAGGGTGACGGCGGCATTGTGGGCGCCGCTGAGAAAAAGTACTCGTACTCCATCGCGCTTTCCGTCGTGTTGTCTTCCTCCGCCTCCACCGTCACTGTGTCCACGGCGGCTTCTTCGTCGCCGGAGCTCGAATCCGGCAGCGACGGAGAGCGAGCACCTCGCTGGCACTCCAAAGATTCCGTCTTTGCCTCCGCGGGCGCGTGGCGGAGGCAGGCGGGCGGGGAGGAGGAGCAGGAAGGGCGAGATGGCTGGTCAGGAAGCGCGACGAGGATGACGGCAGGGGCGGAGTGGCGAGAGACGAAGACGTCTATGGCGGCAGCGACGGCGTTGAGGGAGTGGGTGTAGGCGGCGTGGGCCACGGCGAGGGCGTACCGCCGTTCCACTGCCGCCTTGAGGAGGCGCTTCCGCTCCCGGCAGAGAGCCACCGGGTCGCCGTCGTCGCCGCCACCGCCGAACCTGGAGGCGGCGCAGCCTCCCATTGCCAGCCTGCGTTGGAGATATCGAGGAAGGGGAGAAGGGAAGGGTTTAGGGAAAAGGTTTACTTCAGAGCAAAGTGTGTTTGTGAGAACGGAGGAGAGAGTGGAGTTAGTCAAAAAGTCAAAGGTACCTTAAAAATGTAACTTTTAAGGGTCGATCTTCAAAATTTATATTTTATTTGAGATGTTAAAATCATTTCATAACAATCTATTCAAAATCTATTGTTAAGAAAGATCATTAATATATATATATATATATATATATATATATATATATATATATATATATTTTTTTTTTTTTTTTTTTTTTTTTGCTGTTGCATATCTACTGCTGTATCTGCACTGTTTTGTAACTGTTGTGGTTTTCTTTTATATTGGCATCAAAAGTCGTGCAGGAGGCCCATTCCTCTGGTGCTGTTGCTGGCAGTGGCAATGGGCGTTTCCGAGGACACGCGCTTCAGTTTTAATCTCAAATGTATTAACTAAACTTAAACTATCTCATCAAGATTTTTTAAAAAAATGACATTTTACTGAACCGTCCCAGAAATTTTTAGTATATCCCTCTAGGATGTTTATAATAATACATTGATAAATTTATAATGTACTTGTATAAATATAATATATATATACTTACAGATTTAAATTCGAGAATGGCAAAACTTTGAATGTATTTTTTAAATTATGAAAGTAGGATACATAAATTGAATATAAAAAAATGAGAAGATATAAAGACTAACACAACCTGTTTCATCATCACACTTGTTGAGCAACGTACAGCTTTAGATATCATCAGATTAACATTCCTTTCATGAGAACTTTTAGAACACTGCTCAGTTAGTACAACAGTCCAAATTCCATTTCAAAATAGCTAAATTCGAATCAGTCGTTCACCTATTTCCCCCTCGATCGATCGAGTAATTTCTTATCACCGAGTTACACTAGATCACTAAATCTGTGCTAGTATCTGCTTTAAGGATGAGAATTATTTACAGGAGAGATAGGTTTGCTAGTGAATATATAAATTTAAAAAAAAATCAGATTAGCTAATCTTCATTGTCATAATCTTCGTCGTCATTGTCTATCTGCATTGTTAATTGTACAAGCCGGGATGGTTCTATTCCGATGCTGCCTACCCCATCAGGAAGTGGCCAAGCAGGTGTTTCCTCTGTCTTAGTTGTCTCAGCAGCGGCAGCAGATGTTGCAGCTCCCCCTACGGTGGAGGTCGAGGAAAGATGTATGCCGACAGGGTTGTTCTGCTTCTCCACTCCTTGAGACTGCCCGGGTTGTTCCACAGGGGCCTCCTCCTCGTCTTGGTCACCCAACATAATGTCATCGTCTTCACATTTCACATACCTTTCTTCTCTTGGCTTTGAGGGTGGTCGGCCTCTTCCTCTGCCTCTGCCCCGCCCTCTAGGGTTAACCTTAACATTCCTCATAGCCTGATCGTGCATCAGGAAAATGAAATTCATATCAACCTTCATGCAAAAATAGTATAGAATATACTACCTACCATCTTGGCTGCTCTCAACTGAAGGTCCTCATCATTCTCAGCTTCATCCCCATGTGTGAGTGTCTTCCTGAGCATTTCCATTAAAAAAAAAAAAAGTCAACCCCTAATTCATTGTTGCCACATATAGTAACACTTGCAATGCATAGTCAAGGCATTACCTTCTCCGGCCGATTCCCTTGTCATCTTCAGAAGGCTCCATGCCACCAAGGTTTGGTACCTTGTTGACAACACCAGTCAAGAAATCGTAAGCACTATAAGTCTTCACACATTGTTTTCTGTAATGCTCAGAAAATGTCAATGATTTACCATTATTAAAAACTTCCTGAAAAAAAATATAAAAATATAATGTTCTGACCAAGTTTACATTAGTAACATGGCCGAAAAAAAACAATCCAGCAACTGAATAGAACAGATTAAGAACTATAATTGGTAGGAAACAGTCCATAAGTCATGCATTCAGATTGTCCGAATATCTCAATTTGCCTAACTCTCAATCTCCAACTCAGTTTTCATGACTAGATTCATTCTTATATTCAAGATCCTTAACCTTAACCTCATACAGGTCGCCTAATTATATTTTGAGATTATATTCAAAATTACTAAACACATTAGCAAGTAGGCAATTAACACTTTCATTTTTGTGATGGCTTAGCATTTCCATGATCCTTCGACAAGTAACAATCACAAAAAGGCTGTTTAGTTCGATACTTTGTATTCAAAATTTCACGAGGATAATTTTTTTCTTGTTCAGGCATGGCTTTGAGATTAACGTTAGCTATTGCCTTCATTTTAGAAGTTACAAGGTTCAAAGGCCTCATGGAGTTTTGACTGGAGAGTCAGAACAGGTCTATTTCAAACCAAATTATCCAAACAAGTCCAGCTCATAGCCTCATACCAGTGGTGACACCCGACCCATATTTCCAAATTTGGACAATAGCATAGCATGATATAGTTGTCAAATATAATTTTTGTTTGGAGACATGCATGCCAAAAAATGACCCTCGATTGCAACACTATACAATATTTGCTCCCTAGATTAATGCCATTGATAATCTTATACACACTCATAACAGATTATGGCACAGTAAATTCACTAAAGAAGAAACAATAAATCTTACAAATGTGAAGAATTCAAGGTTTTGGCTCCTCTTTGAAGAGTAATTTCATATGTCCGGTCACAAAGATCTTGCAAGAACAACTCCAAAGCCTTTGCTGTAAGCCACACAACAATCAATACATAAGCCATTAGAACCATCTCTCGAAAAAGTTTGTATGCAAAACTAAATTTAGTTTTACTAAACATATGAAAAGAATTCCAGAACATGATCTGCAAAAATAAGATAAATTAAGCAACACTGTCATGCTAACTTGCCAAAGTGAAAATCTAGATATATACCAGACCTCACTTAGTGAGATAAAGGTTTTGATTGTTGTTGTTATTGTTGTCAAAATAGGCAAATATTGCCATCAATTAGTGAGCAAAACAGTTAAACAAGTTAACATGTAAGGAAGTAGAGACATGAATTTATGATAATAAGATAAATTTATTGAGTGAAACTAGGAAAACATTTTAAGGCGTAATGAAACTTAGAACTTACTCAAACTTACAAACAAGAAGAGGCACAGCCATGGCAATCTTGCCAACATCTTCATCTGCCTGCATTATTTTTTTTATTCTTGACTGTAGCAAGAGAAATAAATGATAACCATCAGTTACAACACATTGCCCAAAATATAAACCTAATAATTTAACATTGGGATATCGCACAAAAAAAAAAAAAACAGAGGGGTAATTTGCCTTGGGATATACGATACAAGGGGAACAAACATATAAAAGTAATAATTTTATTATACTGCACGTGCACATAAAGTGATAGGCATGTTTATCACTATGAAAGCAAAAGCTTTTATGCTTGTATTATCACCTACTATAAAGATGATAAACTAAGTAAAGATGTTTGTTAAATAGCAACGCAGATTAGTAATATCATTAAGCAATTGATGATCAAGAAACTAACATTATCAAAAAGGGTGTAAAAATGGTAATCATTATAGGAAAAAAAATGGGCATGGAACACAAAACCACATGATTAATGCCAACATCTTGCCCATGAAGAAATGGCTCATTAATATTGGATAATCAAGTAATACAAACTGCCTGATCTATTTTGCTATGTAAGAATTCTAATCATGTATTTGCAAAATTTTGCATATACTAAAAGTACTCACTGACCCTAGATTTTCTCTCTTGAGTATATTATGTACAACAACAACAACAATCAAGTCTTATACTACTAAGTGGGAAGAGCTATATGGATCCTCCTAGGCCATTGGTCTCCTAAGTATATTATGTAATTTCTAAAAATTGACATGAACTAGAAGTAAATCTCTTAAGTTGTGATCACAAAACAATCCCAATATTGTATTAAAAGAACTTTCTTTTATTTTTGGTGGATAAGAAGAAGTCAAATAATTGAGTAGGTTTAGGTTACCCTGAAAAGGTTGGGATCATACCATCTAGTATTTCATCTGGATTTGGCTTACAAATTATACAATTTGCGTTCGTTCCGACATAGGACAATCATCTAGAAGTGAACAGAAATACCAGCATGCAATGAGATCCAAAACACAAAACAACCAGGGGCATAAGTTAAAGAAAACAGGCATTCTTTAAAAACACTTTTTTTATCTTTCAACTAATTCCACTACCAATTTATCTTCACTGAAAAGCCCAATCCCCTACAAAAGACTCTCCAACATCTCTTTTTGGCACAAGTGACTACTTCAAGAGTGTCTGATCCAATCTAACCCTATAATTCTCGGCGTCCAGCCTCTTTATAAACAAAAACCAAAGGCATATTGAATTCAACCTCGATTCAAGAAGCATCAAATACTATATAAAAAAAAGGGATGAAAACTGCAAAATTTATCTAGGGTTTCCCAACCGAGCCGCCACGAGGAGATCCAGAGATCTCCTACACGGACATGCCCTTTCTAACATCGAGTTACCGATCCGCCGAAGCTACCCAACGGAGCGCCAAAAACGAAGGCAAAGCATACGAAGACCTAAAATCGACACACAAAAGAAAGAAGAAGAAAGACAACCAATAAAGGAGGAAATTACCGCCGGGAATCGAGTTCCAAGTTTCTTCCTCATTTCCTAACCGCCTGCTTCCCCTCCACCGACTCCAATTACAACTGCTTCAGAAAGGAAGCAAAATAGATCCAGATCCGCCTGGTCACCGGGGAACATGAATAGTGCTGCAAACCAGATTATCAAGAGGAAAGGAACAATTCTTACCCGTATGTCGTCGTCGTCGTGGCCGTCGCCGTCGCCGCCGCCGCCACCGCCGCCGACCGCGATCTACCTACCAATCCACCGATCGATCCTGTTGCTTTTATTTTACCCCAATTTTTTTTCTTCACCGAATCTAACGCGAGTTTCCCGGATTGGGATTGGGGCACCGGGTGGGGGAAACGGGGAACGGCTTCAACGCGTTTCCCACTTTTCCGTTTCTCCTTACTTTCAATTGGGCCTTTATTTGGGCTTTGTACTGTAACTTGAATTAGTTTTAAGCCCATTAATGAGTTGGACTATGTTATGATAGGCTCGACATTAACATGAGGGCTCTATCTACTGAGCGAGCCGAAAACATAATAGAATATAAATTAAAATTATTCCAGTTAATAAAAATATACTATAATATTAAACAAAATTGCTTCGACATGTTAAAATTATTTTAAATTGATTTTAATTTAAATATTAAATTACTATAATATTAAATTGATTTTAATATTAAACAATTTTTTAGCAAAATTGTTTTAATTGATGAGTGTTGGTGATATTTTAATTAATATTATAATAATTTTAAGTAAAATTGTTACGAGTTGAATTAAATGGAGATTTTTTTTTTGAAAAAATTATTTATATGGGTATTTTTTGATCTCATAACTATTATATAACTGTAACAATTTTGATTTTATAATTACTATAATTATATAGGTGTAGCATCTATGATTCTATAATTGTTATAATATAATACTAATATTAATATTAATTAGAATTAAAATATTTATATTATAGCGACTGTGATCATGTAGCTATTATAACAATATTGAAAATAAAATATATTGAGATCGGAATATAAGACACTATTTTAATAATAAATATAAAAAAATAATCTTTTAAGTACTCTAATAAAAAATGCTCTTTGATTTTTTTTAAAGAAAAATTATGATAAAACATCCTCATAAGCTAATCATATTTAAAGGGTCAATTTGTAATTTTAATGTAGTTTCATACCAAACTAAAAAATCAATACGCTAGCAAACCAACATTTTCAAAGTTAGACTTATGATTGAAGTCTTCTGAGCCCTCTTTCTACGTTTAATCAATTTGTAAGTCAAGTTGACTTCAAAAGTCTTAATCAATAATTTAAAATGCAAATTTTAAAATCAATAAATTAAATCCTGCATTAAAATTAGGGCAATTTCCTAAATCAAGTAATTGATTTTTGTGTATTATCCAAAATGCATATACTTCATTTTTGGATGGACTAAATCAACTATCCATTCCAGTCTCTTTTTCATAATACCCCTCTTCTATTTTAGTATTCATCTGAGAACAAAAACTCTGAGACATTTTATTATTATTATTTTTTAAAACTAATCTCTTTCTTTGTCTTCGTTAAAGAGTTCGCTTCAGGGTTACTACTCTTAATATAGTATATCATATTATTATTTGAGGGCATAGATATTTTGAAGAATATTAGACGAGTACATAGGTCTTCGTTTAAAATCAGAATTCTCTAAGTCTATCTATCACTTTTAGATGAAACTTGTTGATGGACCTTCGCTATAAAAAAAACAAAATTTTGATATTTGTGAAAAAATAGAAGTCCAAGAAATTTATTGTGGTATCGGTCAGTGAGTATGATCGTCGTGACCCATATAATGTCCTTTTGATATCATTTATTATACTTGAATCGAGTTGAAATAAAATTATTGCTCTTAATATAGTATATAACAATGGTGTTTGACAATATGAGTGTAATAAGGTGACTGAGCCGATTATATAAGAAGTTGTTTGGAATGATTTGGACATCTCTTTTAGGACGAAATTGATTGATAGACCTAAGACATTTTAAAAATCAAAAATTTAATTTTGTCCATGAGAGTTTCATGAACTCATTTGTGATGTCAGATAGGGAGTATCATGTCATTTAGGCTCCGACATCATATCTCATGACGGGAACAAGTTTTAAAAAATATTAAGTTCAATACAGTGTATCGCGATGATGTTTGATGACCTGAGTATAATAAGAAGACTGAGTTAAGCACATAAGAGTTTATTTGAAATAATTTGAACATCTCTAGATCCATCAATCATTTTTGGAAAGAAACCAACTAATAGACCTAAAACATTTTTAAAATTAGAAATTTAATTTTTGTATGACATAGGCAAGTCTCATGAACTCATTTATGAGGTCAAATAGTGAATATTGATCTTACCATTTATAATAAGCTTCCGACATTATTTACAATAAGCTTACTATTAAAATGAATTGAGGACAACTCAATTGTAACAACTACTATTTTGTAACTACTAAAATGTGAATGTTAAACTTTAAATTTTGAGAAATCTTAATTTTTGATTTAAATTGAATCATGAGACACATAATATATCAAATCGAAACTCTCTAAACGAGCTTCGATTTGATATTTTATGCGTCTTATGGTTCAATCCGAGTCAAAAGTTATAGCATGTCAAAATTTAGAATTTAACATTCACGTTGTAGTAGTTACGAAATTGTAGTATTATCTTTGATTTAATATATTATGCATTTCGTAGTTCAACTTGAGTTAAAAGTTATAGCATCTCAAATTTTAGAATTTAACATTACGTTGTGACAGTTATGAAAAATCGTAACTGCTGCAACTAAGCTGTCACACAGTTGTTTTTATAGTAAGCTCATTATAAATGATGTTGAAAGGACGATGATACTCATCATCCGACGTCATAAATGATGACGCCGGACGGGATAGCGATTATCCCGGGGGCAATATTGAATCCGTGGGTTCGACTGCGAACACCGGAAACAATCTTCTAAAACTTGTTAATTCGAAAGAATAACAAGAGATAGGGAAATAAACGGCATTGCCGAAACTTTTATTTAACCAAAACTTCTCCTCTAAACATCAACTCATAACATGTTTATATAGACCCAAACTCTAAGAAAGATTCCTTATAAAAAAAGGAAAATTTCTTAACAAATTCTAAAAGAAAGATTCCTTATAAAAAGTAAAATTTCTTAACAGACTCAATCTTAAAAATCCTAAACTGATTTAAAAAAATTCTAAAAATATAAAAATAGAACTTTTCAAAACTACTCTAAATACCAAAAACTCTGAAAATAAAAATTATCAAAATTAATAATAAAAATCTTTGGATGCTCCTGCATCAGTCGTCCAAGGTTGAAAGAAACTCGTCCTCGAGTTTAAAGTAGTGTCAGGTGGTCGCCCCGGAAGAAGATTGTTTTGCACCAAATTAATAAAATTAATTGGTTGCTGGGCTTTAGAAATCTTTATCGATCCGCTGACAAATATGACATCAGGAAGCCACGGGTTGATCATCTTCCTTTTTGGTAGCCTCAATCGTCCTTCTTCAAAACTCAAAAGAGAGATTGATAGTCTCGATTTCTTCTCATCACAGCTCAAAGGGGGATATAGTTGTATCGGAAGACATAAACTAATCATATTGCTAGATGCTCCTGCATCAATGAGTTCATAAGGCCCCCCTATATCGTACAAAATTAAATTTTTAATTTTAGAATGTTATAAGTCCATCAGTCGATTTCGTCCCAAAAGTGATTAATAAACCAATAGATGTCCACTCTAAATAAACTCTTATGTGTTTAGCTCAGTCCTTTTATTACACTCATGTTGTCAAACACTATCGTGATATACTATATTGAATCCATTTTTTAACTTACTATCACCTTTAGAAATAATATCGGAGTTTAATTATAAATGATATATCGATGATACAACCAGGGGCGGCTCAAGCCCACGGAGGGCCCTAGGCGAAATGTTTTTTAAGATGATTGTTATTATTTTAAAAAATTTTCTCTCATCCTTTTTTATTCGGACTTGAGACCGACAATGGTGGGTTTAAAATTTTTTTAAAATAAATTAAAATTTTAATTATAAAAATAAATTTTTTATATAAAATTAAATTTTCTTACTTTTTTATAGTTGCAAAATTATTAATTAAATTTTCATATTTAATTTCGGTGCAGAGTAGCAAGGAAAACTAAGAACTAGTAGTATAATTTGAAAGAACATGGAGCAAAAATAGCAAAGACTATCTCAAAATAGCTAAAAAGGTAAATGTATGGTAAAAATTGGGGGGAAATCAGAGATGGGATGAATCTGGATGTGGATTGATTGAAATACAAAGAAAAGGGGAGGGGAAAGAGCAAGACGACAAGAACAAAATCCTTGAGAACGGGACAAAAGTTCACAGGAGACCCTGCTTCCGAATCAGGAACCTGAGCCAATATCGCAAATCAACCGCCGTTAACTAATTCAATAAAAAAATGTCGAGAAAAGGTAGAACTCATGGGAATCGACAGGCGATTAGGGTTCGGAACCTGGAGGAGCGAGTGCGAAGGATGGGAAGGGGCGCAGTGGGGGCGAGCTTGAAGCCTCGCGGTTTCGCCGGCGAGGAACGGAGGAAGACGGTCAGTCCAGAGGGGGCGAGGCGGCAGGGGACGACGCTGTTTCGCCGGCGTCGGTGAGGAAAACCCTCAGGACGCTGTTTCGTCGGCGTCGGTGAGGAAAAGTCGAAAACCCTCAGGGGATCGCTGTTTCGCCGGCGTCGGCAGGAGATCGTTGTTTCGCTTTCGCCGGCATCGGCAGGAGATGAAGATTGAAGAGTCGACAGTTGGCGTCGGCAGGCCGTTGGCGTTGAACGAGAACGAAAGAACGGGTTACGGGAGAAGGAGAACGCGGAGAACGAGGCGAGGAGAAAGAGAACGGGAGAAGGAGACGCGGAACGAGGCGAGGGAGATAAAGGGGATATCCGTATTGGGAAGCGGCGAAATTTTCTGGATCCGATTTTAATCATTTATTATTTATTATCTCTAAATAATTTAATAATTTAATTTTTTTTTGGGCCCCTTTTAAACCTGGGCCCTAGGCACAGGTCTTACCCGCCTATGCCCAGAGCCGGGCCTGGATACAACCTATCTGACATCATAAATTAGCTCATGAGACTCCTTATGATAGACAAAATTAAAATTTTTATTTTTAGAATGTTCAAGGTTCATTAGTCGATTTTGTCCTTAAAGTGGCTAATGAATCTAAAGATGTCCAAATTATTTCAAACAAACTCCTATATACTCGGCTCAATCTCCTATTACACCCATGTCGTCAAACACCATCGCTATACACTATATTAAGAGTAACAATTTTTTTTAACTCGATTCAAGTATAATAAATAATGTCAAAGACGCATTATAAGGGTCACGATGATTATACTTACTAATCGACATCATAAATAAATTCCTTGGATTTCATTTTTCTTATGATATCAAATTTTTTATTTTTTTAATAGCGAAGGTTCATCAATCAGTTTTATTCAAAAATGATCTGATGGATTTAGAAAACTCAGAATGATTTTAAATCGAGACCTATATACTTGTCTAATGCTTTTGAATGTATTCATGCCCTCAAATAACAATGTGATATATTATATATGAGAGTAATAACTTGAAGCAAACTTTTCGACGGAAGCGAAGAAGGATATTAGGTTTTTTGGAGGAAAATATAAAGTGGAAGATGAGGGTATTATGGGAAAAAGAATGGGAAGAGATATTTGATTTGGTCAATCCAAAAATGAAAAGCGTGTGTTTTGGGTAATACGCAAAATGAACTATGGTTTAGAAAATTGTATATATTCTTTCTCCTTCAAATATTTAAATTTATTTAAAATAATACAAATTCAATACATTTTATAAAATAAAATAATTAATTACTTGTTATAAATACATGTTATGGTCATGTCAAAACAGAGACAAATCTTGATTAATTTGCAAGAGTTATCATGGAAGACCTTAGTGTGACTTTGAATAATCTAAAGATGGAATTTTAGCCTCAAATTTATTTTAAGAAAAACACATCAATTTTTTTAAAGTATATTTTTTTTTTCATTTATCATCAAACCATCCTATGCTATATAAGTCTTTTTACAAAAAAAAAAGTTTAATTTTAATGATGTTATAGCAAGTATGATTGTGTAACTATTACATAATTAATATTAGCAACTTTAATTTTATATCTATTGTAACTACAAAATATAATATTACTATCCTATAACTATTATAATATAATATTAATAAAAAATTACTGTTATAATTTTATAACAATTATATTCTCGTAGTTATTATAATATAATATTAACAACTCAAAATAAACTATTTATGTTGTAGGACTATATAATATTAATCATGTTAATTATAGATGAAGTGTTTATAAATTTTAATTATTATATTGTAATATTATTAGTATTAATTAGAATTAAAATATCTATATTACAGTGACTATAATCATGTAGTTGCTATAATAAAATTAAAAATAAAAATATTTTTAAAAATAAAAATATATTGAGATGGGATGAGATACTATTTTGACGACTCCTTTGAGTATTTCAATAAAAAAGTGAAGAAAAATTATAATAAAGCATCCTCATAATCTAATCATATTTAAAGGGTCAATATGTAATTTTAATATAATTTCATCTCAAAGTACAAAAAATCAATACGCTACCAACCAACATTTTCAAAGTTGACTTATAATGTCAGTCTTCTGAGCTCCTCTTTTTCTTCGTTTAATCAATTTTGTAAGTCAAGTTGACTTCTAAAGTCTTAATTAACAATTTAAAATACAAATCCAAAAATCAATTAATTGAATCCTTCATTCACGTATTCTATCTCCTTCAAATATTTAAACTTATTTAAAATAATACAAATTCAATCCATTTTATAAAATAAAATAAAATAATCAATTACTTATTATAAATACATGTCATGTCGAAAAAGACAAATCTTGACTAATTTGTAAGAGTTGATTATGGAAGACTTTGAATAATCTAATGATGAAATTATATGAGTAAAATATTGATTTATTTAACTTTGAGTGGTAAAATGTCTAAAGGTAATGGCATAGTCTAGATCTCAACAAAAAAAATTATACAAAATAAAAGGGATACTTTTGAAAACAATCCTAATACTTATCAGTTTTTTAAAAGTTTTATTAATACTAAAATATCTATAATTTTTCTGTTTTATTATTAAAATACTTATTTCGTGTAAATAATCATAATTTATATAGTAATTTATTATCCTATAAAATCAAAAGTTCCTTTTCTTTATTATCATTATTATAAAGAAACTTAATTATTTAAAAAATAAAAATTCATCTCATATTCTAGAAATACTTTTATTTTAATTTTACTGTAGCAGATTTAAAATACTTTAACATATTCAAAATTACTAAATAATTATAATTAAAAAATTAAGATTACTTAAATATTGATTTAATTTAATTTAATTAAAATTGTTCAAATATTATTAAATAAATTACTTGGAGTAACTTTAATTTGTTCTATTTCTAACTGATTCATGCAGGATTAGCTCTTTGTTTTTTAGTTGCCATGTGTACCAAATCGTTCAGGCCGATTAAACCTGGGTTATCAGTTTAATTCCATAAAAAATTTTCATCGATTGTCAAGATAAATCGAAAATATCTCATAGCGGATGGTCTAATAAATCTGACATTCTTAGGTCAATCATCCATTGAAAAAAATTCATCTAATAATTCGTTATTGTTGTGACTCGATTCTTAAATGTCTAAGAGACTGCATAGATATCGTACCTTTGTATCATAAGGACGGATCTGCAAATGAGAGGTGGGTTAGGGCTCATCTCGAGTTGATCGAGTCCGTCAAGAGGTCTAAGTTCACTTCGTACAAGTGTATTATACCATCTCACTTTTTCTTATCAAAGTCCTAACCACACCCGCAATTTCTTTCTTTTCTACCTTTTCTTCACTTTTTCTCAATTCTTCAAATTACATCTTGCTCTAATACCAAATAAGAAATTATGTATACTTTTCTTATTTATTTTGATGAAATATATACAGAAGTACATACATGAGTATTATTAGATTATAAATTAAGATAATTATTTATATTCTAATAATAAAAGATTATGTAGAAATTATTTTTATAATTTAAAAATAATTATTTATATTTTAATAATAAAAAATTATAAAAATTATTTTCATAATCTAATAGATTTATAAAAATTATTTTCATAATTTAATAATTATTTATTGATTTAAATTCCTTACTGCTTTCTCATGTAAACGAAGCCACGTACGACCTTGGCTATAGGTCAGGACATCCCTTGGATGGCTCCGTCCATAGTAGCCCCTGGCCATGTCAGCTTCGAACACAGTTAAATTAGAATAATTTTCATTAAAATTGTATAACGTTGAATAAGATTATTTTTAAAATATAAAATTTATGATGGTTTTTTAAATGGTATAATAATAAAGGAAGATATTTTGTTTATATATAAATATATATAATAATAATAATAATAATAATAATAAAGTGTAATTTAATTAACTTGTAAGAGTATTTAAAAAATAAATATTGAAGGGGTAATTCAAAAAATATTCCAAATAATTATAAAAGTCAGTGTGTTCGTCTTCGTTAAGAAAATACCAAGTCAAGGAGGACCAGCAGTTGACTGACTCGCTATAAAAATGCCATCGTTCTTCTTCCTCTCTGCATTTCCTGCCTTCAATCGCACCCGAAATCTCCACAGCCATGGGTTTCTCCTCCTCGGTGGCTGCCCTCTTCCTCCTCCTTCTCGCATACTTCTTGGCCCCGTCCTCCGACGCGGCCGGGCTCGGCTTCGAGTTCCACCATCGGTTCTCCGACCGCGTGCGCGAGTGGGCGGAGGCGCACGCCATGCAGGGCGTCTGGTGGCCCGAGAAGGACACCGTAGAGTACTACTCCGCCCTCGCCGACCACGACCGCGCCATCCGAGGCCGCTCCCTAGCCTCTGCCAACGGCGGCTCCGCGCTCACCTTCGCCAACGGCAACGCTACCTACAGACTGGGATTGTAAGCCCCCTCCTTCCTCATCCCGTCTCCCTTCCCACCACCCCCAAATTCGGCCTTCTGACATCGATTCTTGGAATCAGCTTACATTACGCCATCGTTGCGCTAGGAACGCCGAACGTGACCTTTCTAGTCGCTCTGAACACCTGGAGCGATCTATTCTGGGTGCCCTGTGACTGCCGGCAGTGTTCCTCGGTCACAATTAATGTAAATCCATTAACTCTAATCCTTTCAAGTTCGCTGTTTTTCAGTACACTCTTAACATCCAATAGGTGCACATCACAGTTTAAACACCATCTCTTCTTGCATAATCTTGTTTTTTGGATTTCTGGATGAATGATTGATAGAGAAGTTGATGCATATATTCCTCCTTCTCATAACTTAAAATAACTTACTTTGCAAAGTATTTGAAGATTATGCTAACGCTTGTTGTTGAGGTAAAGCCAACGAACTGTTCTTCTTCAGGGAAAAGGGCAAGATATTGAAAACTCTAATCTTTTGGAAGAATAGGAGAGTCAAAGAAGTTGACAATTAGTGGAAACTGATACATTTTCACCTTGTTGTTAGTACTTAGAAGGTTTTACATATAACCTAACTGAATGCTTTGTTGAAGTTTGATGGAAAAGAAAACTCTTTCATGTGTGTGAGACATCCTTGGATCGTGTTGTTTTACTATGGAGGAATGAAAAGTTTTATGTACTTGAATCCTTTACTTATTTACTTAACTGAATGTACTTGTCAATTTAGGAACTACGATATTGATCTTTGTTTCGATGTTCGTTTAGCAAGTATCCGTGACACAGTCATTTCTCAGTTCACTTGTAATCCTTGCTCCATCACAATTGTATCTAAACTTGCGAATATTTTTTGATGTATTGTCTATGCCTTATCTATGAGCTTCTACTGAGAGTATATAGGTTCAATGTGGTGATTGTTTCTCAAGTTATGAACTTAACTTGCAACAGGGCCTTGACACATATAGTCCTAGCAATTCGACGACAAGCCAGAAGGTCTTCTGTAATGACACTTTGTGTGATCGGCCCAATGCATGCACTTCTGCAACAGATAGTTGCCCGTATCAAGTTAACAATTTGTATGAGAATACTTCATCTTCTGGGGTTTTAGTAGAGGATATTTTATATCTGACAACAGAGGGTCCAAGCCCTCAAGTTGTTGAAGCACCGATTGTGTTCGGGTATGTTGCCTTCTGCTAGAACAAGTCACTTGTGCTTAAAGTACTTATACTTTGTCGACAAAATGTCTTGATTGCTCGATTACTGCTATAAGTTCCATTTGTTGTATCTTATAGTACTTTTTTGGTAAAAATTGTACAGATGTGGAGATAATCAGACTGGTTTAGCTCCGATTGGTCATTTTGGACTTGGTTTGGGGAACGTATCCGTTCCTAGCATTTTAGCGAGTAGGGGATTCACTTCAGATTCCTTTTCGATGTGTTTTGGATATGATGGAATTGGGATGATCAATTTTGGAGACAAAGGTAGCTCAGATCAACAAGAAACTCCTTTAGTTATGTACAGCGGACTGTAAGTTAATGGTTTTTGCTTGATTGCAAACATGTTATCCCTGTCTAACTTCATTGTAATCACTGACAGCTCAACATACATGATCAACATAACTGGAATTTTAGTAGGGAATACTTCAATTAACTTAGGATTTCCTGCAATTGTCGACTCGGGTACCTCCTTCACAGCCTTGTCTGATCCAATGTACACATCGATCTCTCAGAGTGTAAGCCTCTAAACAATATCTCGAAAACCACCGTATTGTTAATTTACTACCATCTCATGATCTTGTTTTGCTACTTTGATAGTTCAATGCTCAAGTGAAGGAAAGACGACTCAACGTTAGTTCAGATTTTACTTTCGAATATTGTTACGAGCTGAGGTAACACATCCATTTGCATCTGATCCAAAGGACATCATCTAACACATGTTTATACTGCAGCGCTGCCGCTACACAAACTTCGGTTATGCCACCTCGCATAAATTTCACAACAAATGGGGGAAGCATCTTTCCTGTACACCATCCGATCGTTTGGCTTCAATCGTCAAAGGTTAGTAGATGAGTATATTATTTATGTTTATTTCTGATGAGCCATGGAAAGTATAATTCTTGCTGTCTTATGCAGTTGCAGTCATTGATCGGCTACTGCCTGGCTATCGTGCATATCGATCAGATCAATATTTTTGGACGTAAGATTTCGACACCTGAAACAACCACTCTTTGTTAATTCTTGGCACATTCTGATACGCTTTGTCACAGAAAATTTCCTGACCGGCCTTCAAGTTGTCTTCGATCGAGAGAGGCACATCTTGGGCTGGAAGAACAGTTATTGTGAGTGTCATTCCAATGAGTGACTCATTGATCATAGAATTCTGAAACTTGTGTTGAGTAACAAGGTAAGTTGTTTCATTGTTCATCAGGCTACAACACAGACGACACTAGCACTTCTCCTGCGCCTGTTCAAGTTCCTGCTCCTGCTCCTGCTCCTGTTCCTGTTCCTGCTTCCTCCCCGAGAGGTTTCACTCCATAGATTATGAACACAGGGGATGCTTCTCCAGTACCTGCAAGAAGTCCTAGCGGCTCAGGCTCATCGCGCATGAAGGCCATGCCAAGCCTCTGCTTGGCGATTCTAATGCTCTCTTTGGCTTTCATTTGGTGATCCTATTCCTGCTTAGGCAACCTTTTATCAGGCACGTAGTATATACACAGGAAGCTTGATCATTATATATACATATATATGTATACTCAATGTTTTTCCTTTCTAAATTTTACAGTTGTTTCAGCTACTGAGGTAGTTGATATGATCCTCAATATACATTGTGGAATGATTGTGTGTTGAATAACGAGAAATAAAATTTTACTAGAAACAAAAGTCGAGGTACCAATGTGGCTTTTTCTGTGTGTATTCACTCAGTGAGTGGAATAAAGGTCTGATTGTCTTCGTGCATGATAACTTTGGTTTTTTTGGTCAAAATTGCACCACCTTCGAATAATTTTGATCAAAATTGTACCACCTTATAAGTATTTTAGATATCAAATTATTGTCCCCGGGGCAATGGTGCAACGGTAGGACATCTCGGGTTGTAACTCTGGGATTTACGGTTCGATTTTCAACTATGGTGTATTTGTAAGAATTTTTTTTTAAATGGAGAACGCAATCAAAGGATGCTGGGCATCTGGATTGGCCGCATGCATTTACCCTGGTGGTCGGTGGGTAACTTGTATGACCAATTTTTTTTTATCAAATGGGGGCAATGGTGCAATGGTGCAATGGTAGGACATTCGGGTTGTGCATCTGAGGGACCGCCGTATTTCCAACTACGGTGTATTTGCAAGAATTTTTTTCCAAATGGTGGTCGGTGGGAAATTTTTGTGGCCGCCGTCTGCGCTTCCCGATTTATCCTTGTGGTAGGCGATTTTCCCGACCACCTCCACCCCCAGGTATTTTCCGATTTATCCTGGTGGTCGGTAGGAAATTTCCGTGGGATTGGGCCGATCACTCCCAGGATTGAGTCTGACTGGGATTTATCAATTTTTTTTAGATATCAAATTATTGATAATTTTTAAAAGAAGGATGATTTTTTAAATAAAATCTTATATACATTTAAATATTATAAAATATGTACAAATTTAAAATGTGTATATATATATATATATATATTTAAAAAATTAAAGTTCCCTATTTTTAATGAAAAATATAGAGACTAAATCGATAAAAAATTTTATAATTTTTTAGATTAAATACTGCCTTATTTCGATTAATATTAAAATAATTTTAATTGAATGAAAACAAAAACTAGGTTTTGATTTTCCTTTTTTTATCTTATTAAAAGAGTCAAAGTACACATGAAGAAAGGTCAAAAATCAAACCTTGGCATTTTCCAAAACTTTCACAAGGAATTCCAACCAAGAAACACCCTAAACCTAATCAACACGTACAAGGAGACTTTGACCTAATTACATGCATCACTTTAATCATCTTAAAACGTATATATAAGTGATACAAGACAAGGATTAGTCCCTTAAAACCCTAGATTTTGAATGGTCAATCCTTTTTTTTTGAACTAAATCTTTTTTTATACATGCTTATGGAATAGTACAAGTTCATAACATTACCTGATTTAATCTTGTTATCTAGATATAATTATTTGTAAAGATAATATAGATCTTAAAAATTGAAATGCAATTTCTTCTAATGTGATTTGATAATACTATCAATACTTTTATTTTAACTAGATTATCTCTATGCTTTTAACCCTTATTTGAACTCTAATTAAACCTTAGTTAGCAAATGGTGCAATTGTGTCTTGAGAAATCGATTTCAATTTTAATTTTTGATATTTGAGTATAGAGGGAATTTAGCCGAAATCAAAAAATTGTTTGTACAAGTAAAATAGGTCAACCGTTATTTATCCCTTTTAAATACATTTGGCAAGAAATCAAAATATTAATTTTTATAAAAAAATTATATATTTTCCATTTATGTGCATTTTTTTCACTTGAAAATACAAACTTTGTTTATTTAAAGAAAGAAACGATTTTAAGGAAACCCTGCTGACGTAAGCTTAAGACCTTCCATTTTAAATTGAAGTATTCCGAGGAGTATGTTGGCAAATTCAGAACTAAAGGTATTATTTCGAAAACATTAAAACTTTGAAGGTCAAAATAAAAATTTTCCTCTGTTTTTTGTGTGCACTTTTAAATGCCCTCTCTGCTCTAGCGGAGAAACGAGAGAAAGGGAGAGAGAGAGAGAGAGAGAGAGAGAGCGAGAGCGCGAGCGATGCAGAGTGAGAGTGGCGAGAGCGAAGAGAGAGAGATCTGCTGAAGAAAAACAAAAATTCCTTTTTACGATCAATTATTTCTGTTTCTTTTAATTTTCTCAAAGATTGTTTTTTCGTATATATTTTGATTCGATTTTGTTCATCATCTTCTTGCCATTGAATCTTATTTCTTACCTGTATTCTTTTGCTCACAATTGTTTTTTGGATTCCCTGATCCCGGAATCGGCAGAATCCTAAATCTCTCGTCCTTGATCATGTCGCCGGCCTTCAATTCCTCTTCTTCGCTCACGGCCCCCGCCGCTGGCAGGCCCGCCGGGCGCGGCCTCGCTTCCCCCTGGAGCCACGTGGTCCGCGGTGAGGCCGACGCGGCCACCACCGTTCCTTCGTTGCATTCGCGTCCGGAGCACGTAGATCGCTCCTTGCCCTCCGGTCTCGCCCCCGAGAGCTTGTCCTCATCCTCGATCGTCTCCCTCCGGCCGGCCGAGGTGGCAACCGAGGAGCAGGGGAGCGGCGGCAATGCGGCTGGAAAGAAGGTTTGGAATATCCTGAACGACGGGGATAGCGAGGGGGGCGCCGTGATGGGAGCCACCTGGCCCGAGCTTTCAGAGTCCGCCAAGTCCTTCGCCAAACCGACCTTCTCGGAATCACTGGTTGTTCCTGATGGATCGGAAATTCCTCACGAGGTAATGCCCTTCAATTGTTTTCGGATCTCAGTGCTGTTTTGTAGGAAAATTTTCTATCTTTATTCTCTGGTTTTTGTTTGGGACATTTTAGGTGCCTCTGATGGCTCCTCCGAAGACAACTTTTAACAATCCTAACCCTAATTCTAATCCAAGCCCGGCGGTTACCGCTCGTCAGAAATCCATTCCTAAAAGTAATTCCATCAAGAGGAGCGGCAGTGGCGCCAATGGATCACCACTATCACATCAACAATCCCTCACGCCGGAGATTACTCCGATTGCTTTGGAAGAGGGCTCGGGTTCTTCTCCCAATGCTCCTAGTAAGGGCAGCAACTGGGATCCCAATAGGGATGGTGGATTGATGACACAACACCAAGGCGAGGATGATCACCGTGGGGGGTTCTACAGAAACCGACGAGGAAATAATAGTGGTGGCGGGGGATTCCACCGAGGAGGTGTTGGCTGGAATTCTCCTCGAGGTTTTAATAACAGAGATCCACGAATGCCCATGCCTATACCACCGGTTCAGCAGAGGGGGTACTCGCGGCAGTTTGTTCAACCACCACCGCCTCCTCCTCCGGTTCCATTCATCGGAATGCCTCCCCATGTCAGGTCTATTGTAGCTCCCATGGGCTATCCAGGTTTGTAATGCAATCAATTAAGACGATGAATTAAGGTGATGAATGACATTTCACCATATGCTTGTTATGATCTATGTTTTTCCTTTTTCAGATGTTCATTCTCATGTTTATTATATGCCCCCTCCAGCACCAATCGATCCACTGAGGAATGTACCCTTTATTCCTCATCAAGCCCCACAGGCTATGGCTTCTACTGTGTACATAGCCCCAGTGGAGCATCTTCGCAGCATGGTACTAAAGCAAATAGAATATTACTTCAGGTAGTCATTTTTGTGCTCATATAGCATATTTTAACCAGAAACTCTTAGTTTTGTTTATGTTGTCTTGGCTTTGCAGTTTTGACAATCTGCTGAAGGACACTTATTTAAGACAGAAAATGGATGACCAAGGATGGGTCCCTATCTCCCTGATCGCAGGGTTTAATCGCGTGAGTAGTTAGTGGTTACTTCTCTCGCCTATTCTATTATCTGATTTGATTTTACTTGTTCTTTAAATGCTACTTTTCAACTTCGGATATTACCAAATTCATAATGTATTTATGATGTTGGTCTAGAAATTTTTATCATTAATTTGGTGTAGTATCACTCACAAATATTCTGAGTAATTAGCTGGATCTGAAAGACTTGATACTTGTAATTCTTCCTCAACATGCGTATATATGGAAGCTTTTTAGCACATTGTTGGAAAATTGTTTGGGTCAGAGTTCCATATTACATGGTGCAATTTGTCACATTACTTGGAATTTTTTTATCACTTTGCCATGCCTGGAATCTTGAATGGTGCACATTGACAGTTTGAATGTCTCAATTTTCATGCATGTACATGGAGTTCGGTTCACATATTACCTAAACATTATTTCAACTGTTGCACCACCTTGGTCCACATTGACATATGAGTTTACTTTCTTAAGATTCTTATAAGTCTAGCTGCTAGGAAATTTGATTTCTCTTTACTAGAGCATGATATGGATGCCATACCATATTTGTGGTTTCACACAACATATTGTGTTAATTATGCTTCAAGCTATAATGTGTTCACTACATAGGTCATGATCTTTTTAGGTTTCAGATCTCAGATTGGTCATTTTCTAGATAGTGTATAGCAACATAATTGGGCTTGATCCAACTTATTCAAGATAGAGATCATCACCCAGTCTGACCCTACCCTGGGGGAGGGTAAGGGAAGGACTGTGTGATCCGGTGACTGGTTGTTTGGTGCTGGTGTTCAAAGTAAGAAGGTGTTGTCGTCACTTGGACTGTACATTGGACAGTTCCTCGGGAAACACAGCCTTCTCCTACAGATGTGTCAGGGAAAGAGAAATAGTATCTTGTTTGGAGAAGAGGGATAAAGAGAACAGAGAAAATTTGATAAAAAGCTGCAATTTCTTTCGTTTATACGTGTATGTATAGAACTAATTACACTTGCAACATTTCTTCCATTAACATGAGAGATTTCTTTCATTCAGCACTGTATCTCCTACTAAACTACACCAGCAGTTGCATAGCTTCTACTAGCGTAAGAAACTCTTATAATTCAACACTGCACTACCATTACAAGCTGCACAACTACTTGATTTCTTCCACTAACATAAGAGACTGATAATTCAGAACCATAACCTCTAAACTGCACAACTACTTACACATTTAACCACCACAAATTGGAACCATGTCCTCAATTCTTGTCACGCCATTTCTTCAACTACCAACTATGGGTGCAGATCCTGCTGATTCAGCTACTTCTTATGCTGATTCAACTCCTCATGTAAACACAGAGTATCCTGTCTTTGGGTGTGTCCACTGTCCACTTCATAAACCATGTCAGAGGATCTGTGGGTGCATGCATCTCCTTTCCTCATGTTCTTCTGTTGCTCTAGCATGGATTCATTTGGGGTGAGCAGCTGCTTGGAGGGTATCACATAAGATCTTAGGAGGCTGACAAGATTTGAGCTCAATCACTATTTTATCAGTTGATATCGTCTCAATAGCTCAATTAATACCCAAGTTTAGTGAAGATACCTCTTTGTGTTGTCTTTTTACGAATCGACTCTACCTTTGCTATTGGAACCATGACTATTCACCAAAATATAAAAATCTTTAGGAGTTAACCTGAGATTTCCAAAAGTACGTGGTTGTGATGAAATTAATTAGTTGTGCATGATATAGGGCTTTGCCTTTTTTGTTATATTTTCACAGTCCCAATAATTTAATGGGAATGATTCTCTATTCCACTCCATGTGAGTCATGGAGATATTCAAGTTTGGAGAGTTAGGAGTGCCCAAAAAATTCCTGTCGCCTGATTCTGAAGCTCTTGCTATCATCAATCCATCCGTTCTTATTTCTGGTATTTGACACCTATTGTATACATAATAAAATGAGAAATATAGATAGAGATGATATGGACATGTTCAAGGACGATAAATATACTCTATAATTAGATGAGTTAGATTTTAGTTATTGAGGTAGAAGAACAGTAAAAAAAAACTTGGATATTACTACTGATATAAATACAGGATAAAAGTCCATACAACTGATCCCAAATTATAGGGTGTACTATGTTTGAAGCCAAGCAAAATGTGATGAGATTCTTATGGATTTTAGATAGTTTCTGTGCAAAATTATTAATTTGAAATTTATATATCAATGACAAATATTTAGCTAGACTACAACAAAATGCTTTCGTTATCATAAAAATTTGGTGAAAATAATTCAAGATCTAAGTTTTTGCGACTGTGGCACCATTATTTTTCTTGATCTTGAGTTGACAGCTTATATCTGGGGGATTCTTTAATTCCTTCCAAAACTCAGAAGTGAATTTTGACTGAGTTACTTTATCTTGTTAGCACGATAAAATGACATTTCTCAATCATTTGAAGATGTATGCTATAATTTGTTGTTAGCTGAACCCACCATTGTCTTTTTTGCTGTTTTGATCTTGGGATTTCTCTCTGTTCCTTCATATTTGCAGGTTAAACAATTAACAAATGACATACCATTTATATTGGAGTCACTTCGAGGTTCAACTGTTGTGGAAATACAGGTATTAAAAATGCCTAAATTTGTTTGGTTTGGTAATGTTCGACTACTCAACTGTAATATTTAGCATGTCTGCCCTCAACTTGTAAATAGTTTACCAATTGCATACGGCTTTATTCTTAGTTCCTTAAATGTTTCTATTGTTACTACAATCCGTTGTTACTCTTCGTTTAAGATACATTTACAGGTTGGCTAAAATCTTATAATTCAGTAAACAGTTGAATTTCATCAAGCAGCTATTGGCCACCTTTTCTTCTTGATGCTCTTATGATTTATGGGATGTTTGATGTGCTATGTTGCAGGGTGAGAAAATAAGGCGACGAAATGATTGGATGAATTGGATTCTTCCTTCAATACCACACCAACATGGCATTGTTTCTCGCCCTCAGTATTCGCTGACGTCCAGCGTTGATTTAATTCTGGCTCATGTACAGAACCTTGGATTATCTGAGAGTGGTTCTGGTTCTCGCCTCAACAGTACTAGTCGTCCGATTGGTATGGGGCTTGGTAGAACAGTGTCTGACAACTGAAGCCTTCTCCTCGCGACAACCTTTATCTCTCTCGAAGGTTACCTAAAAGGCCCCCCCAAAAAAAAACACAAAACAAAAAAATTCAAAAGGGAACAAATAAAACTACTTTGGGTAGATTCTTCATCGGATTTCATGGAATAATGTTCTGGTTTTGGACTCTGGGATGCTTTGAGCAGATTTGGACTAAAAGGGATAGTTGGATTTCTATCAAACTACCTTCAGCAACTTTTGTTTTTATGACTAGCCAATAATTTTGCCTAATTGATGAATAATTCAACACCCAGTAGGTTCACAATACTGCATGCTACTGTGAACTAGTTTGGAATAAAGTGTTGTTTGGACATGTTTATCTATTTAGGCATTCATTTCTTCATGGATTATGATTCGATCTATTTATTTGAATTGCTTTTTGTTTTTTTTTTGTATGCATCATATTCTTTGATTGTCTTATTCAGGCTGACTAACTTGTTTGGAGGAGCTCTTGTCAGATGGAATCATGAACAGGCTTCTTTTGGTGAGTACTTTTTATTTAGTTCAAGATTATGTTCTTTGGTCAACTCAACATGAATTGACCAACTTAACTTACTCTTCGTGATTCAGCCTATTTGGTCGACCCACTTACTTGACCCTTTCGGCCCATCTGGTCTGTTTGGCCTGACCACTTCCTCCTACTTGTTCGACTTGATTATTGCAGGAAAATTTTGATTCGGCTCGACTTAGTTTTCGGTCAAACCATATATACAATTGACACCTTGGAAGCACAATTCAAATTTCTTCATTCATGTAGCTTAACTTATCGCCAAGATTGTCAGTATGAAATGCAAACTCTGGTCATCGATCACTCACCAACCTTCCTTCTACGATATATGTCGCATTCTCACAGTTCTTTCGCCCTTGAAAACGCAGCTTCCCTCTCGGTCCCAGATGCTTTGGAAAAATCAGCAACAATACTTTTCAAGCCTGCTTTGATTCTCTCATATTCCTGCATTAATTCTCTCATCATTCAGTGCTAATGCATTCGTCACCAGACCTTTAATGCCATGTTTTCCTTGTGTCTATCCCCTTCTTTCTGTGTCTTTACTTCAGCCATGACTTCCCTGCAGTTGTCAATCCTCGTGCAAGAAAAATGAGCACCAGGATCATTCAAGTTTGCAGATGCAATTTTATAGTTTTCCGGATAACAAAAAAAGGGCCATGCTCATGCATGAGAGTCGATGGATGGAGTTTATCAGCAACTTGAACAATTTGATCATCCCTGACAGTGATCGAGCTGCAGGTTGATACATCTAGTTTGTTCTTGATCATGCCCCAGTAATGTACTACTTGTGTTGACAGCAACATGGCATGTTGCTTTCCTTTGACATTAATTTTGGGTTGGTGTAGTGATCAGGTTATAGCTAATTCTTATCAAGTGTGGTGCTTAGCACAGGTGGATATATAGCTAGTCTAGGCATGCATGACATTAATGTTGTCGTCCCTCGAACGTCATAAGACACTACTGTTTCCCTCGTTTAGTATTTGAGGCAACATGTTAGAGCTGTGATCGATCGAGTGGTTTCTATAGAAACACTACAGAAGAAAGTTCGACCTTGCATTTGGCATCGACGGTGAACTTGGAGACCAATCAAGTCTAGTTGTGTTGGGATACTCATTGGATTTATAAGATGAAAGATATCTCCATTGGAATGAGACCTTTTGGGTATAACCCATAAACAAAACCATGAGGACGTAGATATTTTGATTCCATTGGATCTAACAGTGGTATCAAATCCGGATCATGAGAAGAATGGTAGGGAGGTTCTCATGATGTACCATATATTCAACATTTTGAAGAGAAGATTATTCTTTGAAAATACTCATCCATCAAAAGTTAATTTCCCTTCCTAATTTCACACTACAAATCCTCATTTCACACTAGGATATTTATTGCTTGTTTAATTTCACACATCTCATCTGAATTATCCGAATGCACATGTAGTTGACTTGATTTTAGGCAGTCAATAGAAATGTATGTAATTTTGGAGAACAATATTCAATCAATTATATGTTTATTATTAAGGTTGCTCAATCAAATAGGATTACCAACCACCCTTATTAGTTAGGAAGATATATCAATTTCTATAGACTATCCCTCCACAAAATTATTCACCATGGAGGGCCTCTCTATCGATCGACAACATGGTGAATCCATATCTTCTTAATAGAAATTGATATAAAGGAACTAAAATATATATAATTCGTCGATTTTCTTCAAAATAAGGCTCAAAATTAATTATTCTAGCTCTTTGATCAGAGCTTGAGAGCAAACAAGGCAGCACTGTCAATCTTTTTCATACAAGGAATTAATAACAAAAATTAACTTTAAATTAAATAGTAGAAAAACAACTCCACAAGACTGACAATTATATAATTGTAAAAAAAGGAAAACATATATACTCTTCTCTTAATTATCACAAACTTATTTTATCTTGAAAATTAAAACACACACACACACACACACAATTTTTAACAGTCTACCTACTCCTTCAATTCATCTGAAGGCTTGTTCTGCAGTAGTCCAACAGTAGGAATGTAGTGCTGCTCGGCACGACACTACACTCGGGCTCTTGCTGCATCTCGATCGGAAGGTCCATGCACAGCTCCAAGTTGAGGTCCGGGCACCTCGGCGCCTTCTTCTCCTCGCTCCTCTCACAATCAGTCGCATCGATCGGCCGGTGTGTGATCGGGTCCACTCCCTTGCTCAGTAGCTTCCTCTTGATGTGTGTGTTCCAATGGTTCTTGATCTCGTTGTCGGTCCTCCCCGGCAACCTCCCGGCTATCAATGACCACCTATTTTGAAGATTAACTGACTGAAAAGTTCGTAGAGAAAAACGATATACAATTGAAGATGGGCAGCTACTTGTTGCCTAGGAGAGCGTGGAGATGGATGATGAGGGCATCCTCTTCCTCGGTGAAGTTACCGCGCTTGAGGTCGGGGCGGAGATAGTTGATCCACCGGAGGCGGCAACTCTTGCCGCATCGGAGGAGACCCGCCGCCTTCGGGAGGGAGCGCCAACAACCTTCGCCATGGGCGTTGATGTAAGCGACAAGGCGTTGATCTTCCTCTTTCGTCCAAGCTCCCTTGTTGGTGTGTGCCTTCTCGCAGCATGGAGATCTTCCCATTTCTAATTTTTTTCCTCCCTTTTTTTTTTGCTACAGTGTAGGGTTTAGGATGGGAATTTATAAGAGTTTGACTACCCACTTTGGATTCAAAAGAAAAGAAATAAATAAATAATTGATAGATAAATATGGTTGACTTTGTTATCAAAGATTCCTTCACTATTAAGTTGATATGATACATGCACTTATTTTGTTTTGAAGTAATTTTTTTATCTAAAAATCTCAAATGGTACAAATCTTAGAAGATATTTAAAGGGAATCATTTCTTTTTAAAAAAAAATAATTTTGTTTTATTTTGCTTAGTGGCCCATTGAAGACTTTGCTCAAAGTTAATTTAGTGATGGTAGCTAGATCTTTGTGTAAAAAGTTGGTATCTTTTATTACCAATAATTTAGTGTATTATTAACAAAAGAAGCTATCGAAACTAAAAATTAGCACATAACTTCATTTATTATTAAAAATTAGCATATATGTATTTGGCACACGAGACTTGATGTAGTCTCCTTGAGACATTCAATGTTTGTGGCCCCATAACTCCTACAACTTAGCTAATTCACTTAGTACACGCGTAAATTGGGTTTGATAACTAGCTATTTGTGAGAGTTTAGTGACCGACAAAACTTTACCATTGCCTCATATAACTTATGAAAGTCTTTGTCAAAGATCCATCAACAACTTGTAAGGTATCAAGCAAGTTGTAGCTAGGTGAAAACAAGAGAGCGACCGACCCACCCCACAATATGAACTCGATTAGGTTCATCCTCCAAATGTTGTTTAGAAGCAAGTGGAGTGGCCGGCCTTATAATGAAACGAGTAGGAGGTAGGTAGGTATGACTTGTCGTAATAGCCATGACTTTCCCGGGCCACATAGCAACATACTTATCTTTCCACTCTCACAAATCTAGATCTTTGTGTTGTTTCCTTTCTAACCAATTGCTATGCGCTTCAAATATCATATCCTTATCGTGATAAAGACTCGATAAAAGTTACATCCACTAGATCATTGCTTGAGCTAAATATCAATAGACCAAATTGTTTATATAAAAAGATGTATTTAAACATAAATAACGATACCCACTTAAAATAGCAAAAACAAAAGTTGATAATTTTAGGAAAGAAAAAAAATTAAGAGGGATTAATTGATTCAAGTCGATCAAAGTTAAGTTAGTTAATTAGTCCGTAATTCACAAGGAAATTATATATATCTCAAACAAGTGTAATTGCAATTATTCACTTCTAAATGAGAGAGAGAGAGAGAGGAGAGTTTCATAGAAGTTTAATTTATCTTATTTTCTCAAATTCAAAAAATTGAAATGAGATCTAATTTGGAATTCGTTTAGCCATCAAATTAATCACACCAACTTGCCGAGATGCATGGTCCGTGTCTATGATCCCATAGCACTCACAAATGGCTTCTATAGTCAACAAGAGTCAAAATCGAACGAAAAGTCTCTCTACTATTCTTCCACCTAACAAATGATACGAAAAAGCATACAAACAATTTGGAATTATGTAGGTGGTAGAGCCAATCATTAATGTGGGAAACGAGTTTAAAAGACTTCCAAGTCATCATCCATGTGCATTTCATTAATGACTAATAAACAAATAAAATTAATGATTTTGACTTATCAACAACAAATTAAGATTGAATAATGTATCTCACCTTGTTGTGCTCATTTCACACTACTATGTTTATTTCGCAAAGTGAGTTTGAAGACATATATAATTAAAGACATTGCATAGAGGGATGAACTTGATTTGAGGGCCTCGTAGTCATCTTAATTGTATTCAGAGCTCTAAAAGAAGATAAATTTGACTTTAAATATCACAAAATGATTGAATTTAAGTTATAATGGATTTTGGACTATGTTCTTCAGTTCTTGTTGATATTAGATTTAGTTGTCTAATCCTAATTGGATTTTAATACTGCAAATTTGTATAAGTTTGATTATCAACAAGACTACAACAACCTAGGTGAATTTTTCAAAATAGAGAAACGGAAATCTTTGAGAAGCACATCTGTTGACTTTGGAACCATAGCTGACTTTTAAAAGTTGACCTACATGTTGATTGATAAGATTCATTGCTTTTTGGGAAACGAAGGATAAAGACTAGCTTTTTGAATTACTAGTCAACTCAAACCTTGCTGCCCTTTTCCCCTTAGTAAACGCAGGTTTTATTGAGCTTTTCTCATAAGAGTTGCATGTTTAATGAAGATAGTCAAATTTATTATTTATCAAATATAAAAATGAAAATGAATTCATCTCTGTTGCAGCTCTAAAATTGACTATTTTATTCATGATAAATTCTAGCCAACCCAACTTAACAAGATAAAATTTGATTGTTGTGATTGTATTCACGATAAATTCTATTCTAGGCGCCAAACGCACTATCATTAATAGTGTGTAACACACCTCTGAATAGAAATAAAAGGAATAAACTTATGGCAAAGTTCCACATATTAAAGTTTCAGATGTCTTAATAATAATAAAAAGCCTTCCAATCTCATTAGTTACCTTACTGTATGGCATTCTTATGATAGAAATCTAAAAATGTAGCATTGCATGGATTATTATTGCTATTAATAACATCTATAGCATTGAATTTATTCTAGATATGAACTTCGGCTATTTCATTTTCTCCGAGTAGCTTCATAGAAGTAGCTCAAGATCACAACTGCAGCAGCAACAGCAACTCCAAAAGCGCCTTGTGCAAGTATGGTACTATCAGCAACTGGTTTGGCAGTTGAACCTCGCGGAGTAAATCCTAGTTCAGACAACTTCTTGTGCGACTCCGCATAATCCTTGAAGAAAGCATCCTCGTCCTGCAGAAAAAAACAATTATCATAGACCACAAACATCAGAGACAAAATGTTGAAAAGGTTACAAGGTTAGGGAGGAAGGAGAGATTTTTCTCATGGAAATTTAATTGAGTATTACCTTGGCGTACAGCTCAACATAGCGTCGAAACTCAGGATCAACCAACAGAGCCTTGTCGGTTGGAAGCTTCAGAAGTCCCTCTGTTTCTCCCTTGAGCAATTCACTGTTAAAAATCAAATAAAAGTATATTTTCAAACGATGCTCACTGTATCATGAATCCAGAGATGATACAAATTTAGATTAAGTAATTTTGTCATTAGAATATAAATTGTGAGTTATTGTCATTCTCACATAAAATAGGAGTTATCAAATTTGAGGGGTTCACTAGTCCAGGCACCATCGAATCCCGACCTTTCAGGATGAGCTTTCCCCTTCATGAGAAAATCAAGTATGAGAGATGCAATGAGATTGCAATCATTAGATGGAGCTGAGGTAGATAAAATGGTGTGATGCCTACCAGCGTGTGGCCACCAGAGAGCGCAACAATATCCTTATCGGTTAACCCCATCCTGCAAAAGACGTCTCTCAGATGGGGCGCACCTGCAAACAAAGAGATAATGTTAATCTATGTGAATGCAAGCATGATTACTTGTAACGCATTCAATCAACATTTGAAGTTCCTTTTCAGGAAATAGAAGAGATACTCTCTATAGCAACGGTATAGAATGTGAAAATAGTTATTTTTAGCAGAAGCAACAAGCAGAAATATGGTAGTTAAAAGTACAAACAAGACTGTTCATTTCCAATATGGCATTTGCAGATTGGAGCCACCGTAACTGAGAAAATAGAATAATAGAAAGAACAAACATCTGCAGTTTCACACAGCACTAGAAATTATGAAAATAAAGAAATACTTTAGGCATCATTCAAAATGCTATATTGAAATAAATAAGCAGATATCAGATAAACCTTTCTTAGCATCGGGAAGTCGTCCTTCTCTTGGGCAAACTAATGAATCCTGGTACAACAAAAGAAAACAATCATTGATAAGCAATAGTTAACCAACCATTAATAAAGCAACATGTGATCATAATACCCGTCTTCCTGGAACAAACTCAATGGTTGGTCCTCCAGTCACTTCAACTGCTACAACTCCAGCCAACTGGATTTTCAGAATTTGGAGTTAAATTCAGTTCCAAGCTCATTTGATGAGAAAATAAAAAAAAGTATTGTCTGAAGAAATGTGATGTTTAGTGACCCAGATCTTGGAAGAGAAACCCTTATATGATAAGGGTGGTCCATTATAACTTAGACTCTGTAGCTTCTTCTTGAACCAGTTGACATAAGTTTCAATTTCAGTCAAAATAATCGTCAACCGGTAAGGAAAGGGATAAATGGAACCATTAGTTTCATGTTACCACTCTTGGTCAGGTAAATTGTTTCCTTTATTATTTTTGTTTGACCTATTATCTATATTGCTCAGCCTCAAAAACAATTATCCAACACAGGAGTGGATCAAAGTGCCCAACACAGCTATTTCCAATGGTTTTTACAGGCAATCAACAGGGATACAAGTGTAGAGTGTCAGTACGACATGTCACATGAGTATGTAAAGGCTAGAAGAGGAGCCCAAATATCAAGCTTATTATAGTAAAAAAGAAAAATTCTGAAGTTCCAGTCTTAAGAACAGTCTTAATCATGATCCCTAGCTTACTTAGACTTTCCTAAGCACACTACATTATTGCCTACTGAATTCGTGCTTAAAACCCAACTAGTTGTCTAGAAAACAATATTCCATCTAACTAAGCTGAAACAAATATTTCTTATATACATCTATAAAAAGATTGAATCAGAATAGCTTCAATCTGTTTATAAGTAAAATGAAAGAGAATTGAATGCACTATGCTCACCTGATAAAGATCAGCATAAGTAATCCTTGGATGCTTTGACTTCACAGGCTCTGATGATAACATGAATATAGAATGAAAGAGATCATTAAGGTCATGGCACTAGAAAACATTAGTCTTCAAGAAGAGCAATCTAAATAAAAAAAACAAAGTTAATTACATTACAAACACAATTGTACTTGTTAGCGTTTGCTGATTGATTTTCTTACATTCCAAAAAATGTTTTCTTTGCCGACAGTTATAAATGTGTAATTTTATTTTGACTTTGAAACACAACAAAATAAATTATATTCACAACTTCGATATAGCATTGAACCTCATGTGATTTAGCTGCAAATATTAGATTCTTTTCTGTCTAATTTAGTGACTTTCAAGCAAGTAGTATTACACTTAGCTGACTGAAATAATTGAAATCAAACTCATGATGTAGCTCAAAAGAACATTACACCATAAATAGTGTAGTTCGGTATGATGCACAAGAAACAATTTTATTTATTGATCAACATCAATAAAATAATATATATTTCTGAATGCGTTCATCAGCAACAGAATCTGAGAATCAAAACATGGTAGACCTAACAAATCTTCTCATATTACACAAACTATGTTGGGTCAAATCGGCTTCCCTAGCATAGGTTCTAAAGTGGTAAGCAAACAAACCTTAATAAAGTAATGTCACACAACCCCACATGAAAGTTACACAACAAACTCCTGGCATCTCAATATAACTAACTTTTCATCAATAACTACTCCAAAAGATAGTCATAATCAACTCGAATTCAAAAAATCTAAACAGGAAAGCAAGAAATAAATAACAAATATTGTTATACATAAGGGTAGGTGCTTGGGAGGCCACATTCAAAAGAGGCATCTCCGATTCTTATCTAACAACAGCACTGCAAAAAAGAACTTCATGAAGTGCGAAAAAATGTCACAATGTCTTGGGAGGTCATTTACTATGGAACCTGTAATTGAAGAATCTACATTTTGATGAGAAGAACCTCTGTTTTGGTATTATATTAATTTATACTAATTATAACTAAATACATATTAAAACTGATTCATAACCGTTGAAGTTAATTATATGGTTAAATCTTAATAGTATTAATTTTATATACAATAGTTCATGCATTCTGAGAGCTGGAAATTGGAAGAACTAAAGCAAATATGAGCCAGCGCACAATAAAAGCATTTTACATATAAAATAAGTAATTTTGTAGCCAGAATAAAATGAAGCATACCACAGAGATCTATAGCAATTTTTAAGCCAGCATTTGCTCCATGAGTATACTCATCCTCATGCCTAATTGAACCATTTGGACCGCCTGTTTTTGTAGTCACATCATAAGTTCCAGCATCATGCCATCTGAAAGAAACCCAGTAAGATTTATTTTATGAAACTTTCATAATACATAATAAAATTAGAATGACAAGTTTAAAACTTTAAACAAAAAGGTTTATTTCTTGACCTCAGGGCAATTTTTAACCTTATTGTGATTCTCATGTAAGAATCAATTTCCAAACCTTTGCTTTGCTTGTTCTTTCCAATTTCAAAAATTCTCTTCCATCCCAAATAGCATACTAGATAATTTACTACAATTGGTAGGGCAAGAGATTGGCATTAAATAATTAACATATGATATTCCCTATTTCTGTCCTGTTCAAACCCTTAAACAACCCTTAAATAATTAACATAGGATATTATCCTATCCCAGCCCAAGCTCCAGCTTCTGAACTTCACAATCTTATCAGTGCTTGTATTTCTTGATCATACCCACACTCTCCATTATAGTCGCTGTTATGAAATTTACAAGACACTCGACACGATAGTAGTTAATCAGTTAGGTCATTCATACAACAGCTTGTCCAACGAAATCATCTAGAAAAGACGAAAGTAACAAGCGATGATGGAGGAGGTACCTATTGAAAACACTAAGTATACGTAGGAACGAGAGAGCCTGGTCAGATCGCTACAAAAGAGAAACCAAAATGGCCTTCCTTGCATATAAATACTTAGAGATAAAGATTCCAAAATAAAATAAAGCAGGACATTCTTTCCCTAATCCGGGAAAGAAATTCCTTTTTCTATGGCAGAAAGATTTTGTCGGATGATTCGGTATCAAAATAATAGGAGTAGTAATACGTACGCGAGGCGAAGCATGATGGGGGCGCAGTTCTTGCTGGCGATGAGAGCGCGAAGGTCTCTGCGGGCCTTCTCGATCTCCTTGCGGTAGTCCGCGTCCACCACCGGGGCCGCCATTGCTGCCTTGCTGGGGAGAGGGAAAGGGGGAAAGGAAGAGAATTGGGGAGAGGGCGAGACTCGCGAATTGGATGGATTTATTTACGGGAAATGGAAGACCGAAGAGATATGCGTCGATTGGTGCACGGTTCCCAATGTGGCTGACGGTCAGACTTCACTGGAGCAACGTTAAGATTCGTGCGAAAGATTCAGGCGGTACGATTCTTTTATTTCTTTTCCGATGCATCTTCAATTATTTCAGATATTATTTATTTATTTATGGGTAAATGTTAAAAGGATATATTTTATTTTTTGTTATAGAAAAGGGAAAATTATTTTAAAAGAAAGGAAGGACAATAGCATTTATAAACTTACTCAAAGTTTCAATCATGTTACTTTCAACCTTTCATGGTGCTTTCCCTTGTTGCAAAAACCCAAACAAAAACTTGATGTCAGGAAATGCTGAAAAGGATTCTGGATGCAAAAGAACTTGTTGAAATTCGATTTTTGCAACCTTCCTGACTGTTGTATTTAATCAAGAGAAACATCAATCAATTCATTAGATTAGTTTAATCATCAATCAATTCATTTGATCTTACTACTGGTCCAGAGATCTTCAACCGAAGAAAAGAACATTTTCAAAGTTCACAAGATGGTAAGGATGGAGTGGTCTGAAATCAGACAAACAGCATGACAGTCAAATTCTCAGTAACGACTCATTGAGATTGAATGCTCCTTTCTTGTCATTCAAAGAAGTCAGCTCTCTGTCGGGTAATGAGTTCAGAGTATCAGTATCTACCAAGAATCAATCCAATCAGTTCAAGCACAGGGCCATCATGATTATGTAGACAATAGACATTCTGCTGTTTAGGATGCTCATGACAAGCACAATATATTGGGAAAATAATTCCTTTTTACCATTAGAGACAGCCATTTTCAGTTAAATTTTCTTTCTGTTAGTTGTTAAAGGAGGTTAACTTTTACCTTTATGCTGTCTTGTGTCTGTATTCTCTGCCTAATAGTGACAGTAAATTTCCTAAGATTTACCAATCCTAACAACTATCAAATATTTCTCCTTAATTTGGCCTGTCTTGCTTCTCTCATCTCCATTTATTGTCTTTCCATTACTTTCATTGATACTCTAGTGTATAACCATAATGAAAGATCCATCATGCTATTTGAAAGATTTTGATCTTAAACTCATAGGGATGTGTAGGTGACTAAAAGTTAGGTTCTTACCTTCCTCTGCTAAAGTTAGGTTCCAGTGGACTATAAAGTTTGAAGTTGGAGTCAATTGTTGGCCGAGTTGAACAGCAGATAGATACCTCAAGTTTTGATCTGAAAAATTTAGATCAGATTGAATAATCCTATCATAATGGTGGTCATCCAAAATAAAGAAGTTGAGATAGTAGTCCCTTTGGTCAAGATATGCCTTAAGAAAGATATTGATATGATTCTAGATTCCTGCTTTCTTTCTGCACTGCACTAACCAAAGCATCTAATGCTCAGCCCTCATTCTATGGTCCCTATTGTGACAATGAGCATAGCACTACTATCATGACACAGTTAACACGACAAAATTGTCGAAGGAACTTAACAAAGTCTCTTGCTATATAAGTAAAGCCAGTATAACCCCTTCAGACAAGTAGCAAAGCAAAACATTTGTCACCTACTCAACCAGTGGAGTCATGGCAGTGAGGAGAATCATCAAGGAGCTCAAAGACCTGCAGAGAGACCCCCCAACTTCCTGCAGTGCAGGCATTTTCGCGCCCTTTTGAATGAATAAGATTTGTTTTTTCTTTAAAAAAGGAAAACAATTGCCATGAGTAATGGAACTGAAATGATTTCAGGGCCTGTAGCAGATGACATGTATCACTGGCAAGCTACAATTATGGGGCCTAATGACAGTCCATATGCTGGTGGTCTCTTCCTGGTGACCATTCACTTTCCTCCAGACTATCCATTCAAGCCTCCAAAGGTATCGAAATCTCAATAATTTTACATTTCTCTTGATTCAGGGATGGATCTGATGAATTGGCTGGCTCGCATGTGAAGGTAGCATTCAAGACGAAGGTCTTCCATCCAAACATCAACAGCAATGGCAATATTTGCCTGGACATACTCAAGGATCAATGGAGTCCTGCTCTCACCATTTCAAAGGTCAAAGCATCATCTTTTAGTTACAATCCATAAGTTCGATCTTACTTGTCATGAATCTAACCTTTGTTTTTCATATTTGTTTGGGTATTGTAGGTGCTGCTCTCCATATGTTCATTGCTGACAGACCCAAACCCAGATGATCCACTTGTACCTGAGATTGCTCATATGTGCAAGAATGACCCCTTAAGATATGAGTCGACTGCTCGCAACTGGACCCATAAATACGCGATGGTTTAACTAAACCTCCTCAAGAAACTGAACGATTTCTGATTCTAAAGCTTGGATTTAATTGCGTCATGCTATATCATCAGGCTTCTTTCAGTACCCACCTTCATAGCATGTAATAAGTTTGAGCAAAATTTTGAATCAGTCATAATGTTAGAAAACTGTCTTATGAGTGTTACACTGCCAACATTTGAAGGAATTTCATGGTGCTTTCCCGTTGCAAAAACTCAAACAAAGACTTGATGTCAGGAAATGCTGAAAAGGAATTTGGATGCAAAAGAACTTGTAGAAAAGCAACCTTCCTGACTGTTGTTTTAATCAAGAGAAACATATCGATCAATTCATTAGCTTGCTACCAGTCCCGAGATCTTCAACCGAAGAAAAGAACATTTTCAGAGTTCAAGATGGTAAGGATGGAGTGGTCTGAAATCAGACGAACAGCATGACAGTCAAATTCCCAGTCTAAACTATTGTGATACCTTGCCAATAGAGATTGCATGTTCCATTACAAAAAATATATATGCTTTAAATGGCAATTATGCCATGATTATTTGGTAGGAGTGGCAAAATTCTTTCCATTTTATACAAAGACTATTCAAAATTCTCTGAATAGAGTTATGATCAAACATATTAAACCTTTTCATCACTTCCAAAATAAACACTGTGCGAGCTATTGAGCAATCTAATCTACAGTCCAAAGAAAAATAGGCTCCAATCTGGAGGTGCAACAAGCAAGGGGTAGTTTCTTTTAGATTAATTAATTCTCTCTTATAATCTTGGTGGAGTTTGAGGTGTTTAGTCACACCTTTAGTGTGGAACAGATGGAGTTGTCTTTCGGGTAGGCGTGGAAGTTGAGCCTCACTAGAACTGAGAGATGCGTCTGAAGTGTGCCTGACTGACTGTTAAGGATCTAGACATTGCGATTCTTGGAGGTGTTTGTTGGAAAACTATTGCAATTTAGGAGGATTGTTTGGGTATCTGAGAAGGTGAATTGGTTGATGTTTGTGAGTACATTTCATTTTTATGTTAGGGAATATATATCTATCTGAACCTAAGCAATTCTTGATAAGATTTGATATGATTTGAAATTTGGTTCCTTACACAGACAGTAACAACTCTATTTAGACCGAATGATTAATATAATTAGATACCAATTAAGATGAGTAGCTGTTGTTCTTCAAAATGTTCTTCTCTCAAGAAATAAATTTGTTGCTCTACGATACGGTGTAGGGAGTTGATATTTGAGGTCGACAGTTAGTTATCTGCAATTGACTTTGCCATGGTTAGAGATTCATGCATAATATTCTTTCATTCTTAAAGAAAAATGATGACATTGGAACCTAAATAACTAGCATGGAAGGGAAGTCATTTTAGTTGATTTGACTCTAGGTTTATGGTGTGATAAAAATTGTAATATATGAACGATATAATATTCAGTGTTAATATAAATTTGAATAAATCATTTTTTTATTTTACAGTTATTTTTAATCTGAATCTACTTGATTTCTTTCCAAGTGCAATTGGCTTCAACAGAAAATAAACTATTTATTCAGCTTGAAATTCTTCTCTCAATCAGTAGAAATGGACTTGAAGAAAAGTAATTCCAGTCTTCCGAAAAAATAAAACAAAACAAAACAAAAAAAAAACATTCAGTTGTTGATTCAACAATTTTAGACAACCTGATGCTGCTGAACTCGGTGGAATTAACAAAAGGGGCATGTATACTACACATCTCCTACCTTAACCGTGGTAGCACAGGAAGGGTGGATCGAGGAGGTCGAAGTCTTGGAAGTAGGAGCATAGGAACGGCAAAACTTTAGTCGGTAAGGAAGTGCAAATACATACAACTCCTCATTCATCTACCCATTGGTCCTTTGGTATTTCTCCCGAATCGACGATGATAACTTTCTTCCTTGGCTTCCCATTGTATGTTCCAGCTCCTCCCTCGATCGCAAAGACTGTATCCATACCTTGGATAGCCCTACCAAAGGCTACATGCTCCCCGTCCAACCTAGAATCACAAATGAATCATAGTCGAGAACTAACATGTTGGTAAGTCTGCTGTCTCAACTTTTGTTGGTACCTACCAGCTCGCCTTGACAGTAGTTATGAAGAACTGCGACCCATTTGAATCAGGCCCTGAGTTCACCATAGAAACGATACCTGGACAGTGTGGGCAAGAGTTTTAGTTCTGAAATTCACATTGACAATGAAGCAATAATATCTTAACCATGAAACTGACATAATGTCAAAAACAAGATATAATCTCAAGTAGCAATTCTAGTTATCAAGGATGATCGATCAAAAAATAACTGTTCATAGTTGTGAGCACACTCTCAACTATTACCAAAGAAGAGTCTAGGTCCGCAAGGATAGACACTATTAATTTTCCCTTTTTTTTAAAAAAAAAAAACATAGTAGTAGATTCACTTCTCTGTGAACAAATAAAAAAGGAAAATTTTTCTTAAAGTAATCCACGATTAGATTATCAATTTTAATATAATAGTTCAGATAGAATTCAAGTTAGAACCTCAAAATCATTACAGATATACTCAATTTTTTTTCTTAAATCATGCATATCCTTTATCCAAACAAATCCATCTCACAAATCCACTCAAACGCTCGTGGCGTTAAGGATGACCACTGCCATGTACAGACGTCATATACCTTAACCATTATAAGCCTTTTGAATTTAACTCGGACGATCAACATCTTTTACTTAATACACTAACCAAACTAAGCAACAGCTGGAAGAAATCATTGTACCACAAAGGAAACATCATAATATACTGATTATTTTATTTGAATCTCCAGCCAACCATAAATGCATCTATTTATGCAACAAATAGAACAGTAATTTAAACTTATGGAAAGATGAAGGCTAGGTAAGATGGAGAGAGCCTCTTTGTACTTGAACATCATGTAAGAAAATAGAATGCAAATGTTGAGATGAATGTATGAGGTTACAAACAGAGATGTTAAAAAGATTTAATTTGTGAAATGGTTGTCTGAAATTCCAACAAATGATATATAATACAAAATAACAATGGTTTGAACATATTCAAAGACGAACCATGAGTTCTAGTTAGAAAAGTTTAATCTAATAAGACTAGACTTGATGTGAAAAGGACAAATGGAAACCAATTAATATTTTACTCTACAAAACTTGGGAATAGTCAAAATGCCACTGCTATTCCTAAAATTACGGCCTCAACTGAATATAATGCTGAAGATATGACCTACACAGAGCTCACTGGTGAAAAGGTATGTGCAGCAAACTTCAAGTATTTGGGAGTTACACCCTCTATTCTAGAATGCTTTTAACAACTGAATAAGTAAATGTAACGAACATAAAAAAGAGGACAATATTTAGTGTTCCCTTCTTGTTATCGCATTTCTCCTTTAGAATTTCATTCCAAAAGAAAAACAGTGTCAACAAAACTAGATAAAAGAAACAAGTCTTTCCTTCCACTTGTATTTCAATTACATAGAATTCATTAAATTAATTCATTCACGATTAAATATTTAGTTTCATTGAGTGACAAATACAAAGCTCAAGGGATATGATTTCACCATCATTTGAGCATCAGTCAAATTATGAAACAATAGATGCAAAAAACTTAAACTTCTATTAGTTATCATTGCTATATACCAGTTTGATGACATCAAATCAGAACAGTACACACCTGCTCTTGAATGCTTGACTGAAAAGTTTTCATCAGGGAAAGTACCACCATATATAGATTCACTGCCCTTACCATCACTATTAGTGACATCACCGCCTTGAATAACAAACCCTGATATAATGCGATGGAATTTGGTTCCCTTATAATGAAGATTTCTTCCACCAGTGCCATTTTTCTTTTCACCTGCTACCAAGATTTAAATGGCACACAACATTTAGAACTCTCATAAAAATATAACAATATACATACGTTGATGCAGAAGAACTACTGATGGAAGTCCAAGATATACCTGTGCATAGAGCTCTGAAATTTTCTGCACTAGCCAGGAAAAAGGGAAAAATAGACCATAAGTTGACATGTTAAACTTGGCATGAAGAAAGACTAATAAAAATACACAATTGAACTAGAAGCAAGAAATGTGAAAGTGCAAGTGATGATCAAGTTTAAAATGTGTCAAACTGAAAAAGAGACACGAAGAGATGGAGTTGATAGAAATATATCATCAGCTTGATGTTGATACAAATATATCATGAGCTTGATGTTGAAAACCAAGCAAGCAAGACAGATTTCTAAGATACCATACCTGCAGTTTTTGGCACTACTTCACCATATAATCCTATGACAATCCTACCTGCATTGACAATTGAAACATGAAATATTCATGAAAAAAATGTAATTGGGATCGTGGAAAAAGTGAAGAACATGAGAAATAAGGAAGCCCTGCCACGCCACATGATTCATATCTTTGATAACTAGAACAAATAACAAGACAAGTGTTTCTAAACCATGAATAAAAGTCAAGAGTAACTTGTGTATAAGCTATGGACACACCAAAAAATGGAAAAAAAAAAAAGATTAATTATCACCAAAGCTTTTCCTCAACTTTCAACCAAATAAATTATTTCTATGGCAACCCTCCATCAACTCTATTTGGTGTGTCATGTGAGCATAATTCAATAGGTTTGCCAATAATACTAACTTCATTATAACTTGCCCATAGAAAATATACAAATAACAAAATCAGGATGTAAAAAATGAAGAATAGTTGGTGCACCTAGGGAAATGCAGGTAGGAGGTTGACTAATTTCAGTATATAAACCTACTGACATGAGGAACACGCTTAGGCTTACAGTAATTGTGCTCGGTAAGTAGAAGTATGACAACGGTACAAATGTTTATAAAAAATAGATTAACCAATGACTCTAAGATGGTCTTAAAGAAGAATGCAAAAGTGTAACTTCAATCAAAAAATAACTTGCTTTAAATATTCCATTTTTTCAGGGCTCTCTATAGAAGTTAAGATAGATATATAAAAAAAGGGCAGCTCGAGGTCCTGGGGAAGATCTATTGTACGCAGTATTAGCCTGCATTACAAGAAGTTGTTTCTACGACTCGAACACGTGACCACCAGGTCACACGACATCAACTTTACCATTGTGCCAAGGCTCCCCTTCTTGAGACAGATATATGACCAACCAAATATCAATCCAAAACAAAAACCAAATATAGAGGTAAGAAAGTGTAAATATGTCAATTACAAAAAAAAAAAGAGAAATACAACTTGCTTTAGATATTCCATTTTTTTCATGGCTCTCTATAGAAGTTAAGACAAATATATAACCAACCAAGTATCAATCCAAAATAGAAGCCAAATAAATATAAATTGTAGGGGTGAGAAAGTGTAAATATGTCAATAATGGAAAAGAAAGAGAAATAGAACACCTGAATCCCAAAAAAACTGTGATCACTACTTTAGTTCAAAGGATAAAGGAAAGGGTCTTTTAAATTTTAATGGTTGCCTGACAATGGTAAGTTTGTGACGCATAGAATGGGAAGAGGAATATTAACAATAAAAACAATCCCAAGTTCAACTGAAGATACATAAATTTAATTTTAGACCTAAGCTTCATATTTGATATACCTAAATGTTGGCCATCAATATCAACATCCAAGAAAACTCTATGAGTAATTTCAGGTTCTTTTTCCACCTTAAATCTTGCCTGCATACAAAAAAAAGTGAAATTTTAATTCTTATGACAGATAAGATGCAGAAGCTGTGCCCATGAACCTTTCCAAAAAGTAGTAAATACTAGCATCTGTAATTGACAAAAAAAGTAGTAATCATTTAAACTTTAAACAAAAGGTAAACAATGTAAGGATACTAATGATGAAGGTTTGGGCACCCAACTGAACTGAAGATTTAATTGGGCAAGGTTTCATGAACTAACATCTTTTGAATTTGCTCCCCTTTTATTATTTTCCTTTTTCTTTGTCTTAAAATACATTTCTTTCTTAACAAATATCTATTTTCTGGTTAAGTAGGAATACCGTTATTTTCTTCCTTGCACTCAGTTAATACCTTTTCTTCCTTGGACTTAATAAATCATTTCCTTCCTGCCCTCGATATCAGAAGAAGGAAATGGTTTTCTGTTCTCTCCTTGAAATCAAGGAACAAAAACAATGTCCATCTCCATCTAGCAAAGAGAAATCACTAGACACACTGCTTTATTTGAGTGAGGTGTCTATAGGGCCCCCAATAATTTATAAAGCTAGCTATGTGTAATAGGCCAATGGATATGAACCCTGATTGAGAGCAGGGGGAATGACCAGGTAGGTGCTAGAGGAAATTGAACACAGGAAATCATTGGTTTGGTCAAAGGAGGGCTACTCCAAGGGTAGTATTGAAATAAATGAGCAACCTATAGGAAGACCAACAACCCTTTGATCAAACTATGGGACCTAATCCCCTATGGTGACAGAGGAAAAGCACAATCAAAGCAATAGATTGTAACTTTGACACAAGGTAGTAAATAGAACATAGAATTTTTCTTTCTTAAAAAACAACTCTATAGAAAAAGGATAGTAAAATTTTATATGTAGTATATGTAATCCTGCCAATTAGGAAATTACAAATGCAGCAGGAGTAAGAAAAAAGTTGAACAAAATGAAAATTTTCCAATTGAGTGAACCATGGTTTCTATGAACATATGTCAAATTTGCTCCCTTCAGATGCAATTTACAGGGGAGCTTCTTTTCCATCCATCAACAGCAATGAGTGTCTAATCCAATTCAAGAAGGAATTCAAGTGAAAATTGCATGGCAGGTCAACGGTAAAGAAATTGTATGTGCCTGATGCATCTGAAAAGTAGAGTACCTTAAAATTGACCATTTTTCCTCGATTATTCAAAAAAAAAAATGGAGTATTAGACACAGAATTTGGATAACTTTGAAGTTCAAAACATTTGGTTGGAAGAACCAACGGTTCCTGACCAGTTCTGAGTTGCTTATTTTCATCATGGAAAAAAAAATGAAAAAATGAATGAAGAGTAACTCGGCATTTTTCTTATTAAATTTAAGGCTTTTTTTAGCATTAGAGACCTTCCATTTCAGGGGTTGTTTTTATCATTGCACAGTTTCGAAATGTACTTCTTCACTGAAGATATAAGTGAGTACCCATACATTTCATTCATGTAACTATTTTTTCAGTTGAAGGACCGACAAACTCTACAAGTGAATCTGTAACATAATTTATCAGAGTCGGGGTAGGTCATTGTCTGAAGACACTTCAGCGAAGACGTCCCAAGATGCTTGAAGACATCAGAAAGTAAAAATTGTAGGAATGTGCATCATGAACTTTTCTATGGATCCCTGACGCCCAATTGCACTTACAGTATCAGTCCTTAGCTGAGAAAAAGAAAAGTAAAAGAAAATAAATAAAGTAAACTCGTTTTCCGATAGAACGCTAGGGCTGGTTCACCACCAACAACCTCATCAAGAAAAACCAAGATTCTCTCAATCAGAAACCGCAACTTTGCAATTTCTAAGCCGCCTAGATCTTATCTCACACGCAAACAGAAGCCAATTCGAACAGTCATCGCATGTTAATAAGGGAGCCACTGATCCCAAAGACCAAGAAGATGTCAAGATCCATTAAGATAACGGGAACCAGATAGCGGAAGATGAATCGAGGGGATCAGAAACAGGGGAATGGAACGAACCTCCTTATTGATGATGGAGAACCCGAGAAGGATGACGGCGAGGAAGACAAACGCGATGACGGTATTCCGGATCATCGCCGCTTAAGTTCGCCACCGCCGACCCTGCTCCTCCCCGCAAACCTTCGTCGCTTGCGTTTCCTCTCCGATTGATTCCCACTCCGCGACGGCCCTGCCTTAGAATCTGCCACCCCCAACAGTTGAGGCTTCAACAACTAACTAAAGATCTACTGATCTACTGTATCTTCTTCCGTCGCCATTGTTCGCTCTCCCTCTAGCTTTCTCAGCGCGAGTGGAAAGCCGATGCGATCTGTCGGTGATCACTGGTTCCGTGGCACGCTCGACTCGAGTCACAGGCTCATCAGATTCGACCTTTATTTTATCTTCCAGATATATCCTGAACTTAATCCGTTTGATTTTATTTAAAAAAATTCACAGTCCGATGACCTAACATCACTCTGAGTTTTCAGAAATATTTAAAATAAGAATTGAATTCTCTTAGAAATTCATCATTTCAACCATTTTAATTCAATCGTGTGGAATCTACACTTCTTTTAATTCAATCGGACCTAGGACATCCACTTGAACTCCCATTGTGATTATGTGGCTAAAAAAGAGCTCCATCCAAAAAATTTCGGGTGTGAATCCCTCCTTATTATTATTTTTAAAAAATAAAAATGATTTTATATTAATATTTATTTTAAAAATAAAATAAAATCAAGTTGTTGCTGTTAAAATTAGTCATTGTTCAATTACTAATTTTTATTTTTTTTCAATTATTAAAAATTACTCATTATAAATTATTCATATACAAGTAAAGAAATTAGAATCTTTCTATAAACATTGTCTTATCAATCATGTAAATATCTTCATTTATTTCAAATGATTGAAAATCGGGATCGATTTAATAAATCTTTGATCCATAAATTCTAGATAAATAAATTGATTGAACATGCCGAGGATATACATGAACAAATAATACTTTGGCTATATGAGCAATGATAAATGGTGCATCAAAGAGCTTAAAGTTGTTCCGACAAAATACAGAGAAGAAAGTATTTGAACCGAGATCGTAAAGTCGGACACGCTCATCTTTTCAATGCTTACTTTCTTGATGAGCCAGTATATTCCAATGACATATCTCGACGTCGATTTCAAATATAAAAAGAGTTATTCCTTCACATAATTAATGTATTAAAAAATCAATTCTAAATATTTTCAATAGAAGATCGATACCACAGGAAAAAAAATTATCGCCAATTTAGAAATGCACAATGATTATTTGTCAATTGATGTACAGAGTCCCTGTCGACCATTACGATGAGTACCTATGGATTGTTAAAACAACTGTCATCAAATACTTATTCAACTTCTACCGATGTATAATTCAAGTGTTTGAGACCCAATATTTAAGAAGATCAAATGCTGTTGACATCCAACACTTACTTGAAATGCATGAACAGAAACATGACTTCCTTGACATATTGGGCAATCTTAATTGTATTCATTGACAATGAAAAAAATTATCCTGTTGCTTGGAAAGGCCAATTTATTCGGGGAGAGCATGGCGTCCTAACAATTATCCTTAAAGCAGTCAAATCTAAAAGTTGTGGATTTGGCACGCCTTTTTTGAGATTGTAAGGTTGCATATTGATATCAACATATTTAATGAATCATCTTTATTCAATAACATCTTATAAAGAAATGCATCAGAGATTAATTTTACGGTTAACATTGTACAATATACAAAAGGATACTATTCAACCGATGGGATATATCCGGAATGAGTTATTTTTATCAAGAGATTTCTATGCCTCTAGGATTTCAAGAGAAAAAATGTTTAATGAATAATAGAAGATTACGAGAAAAGATTCAAGCGAACATGGGGTGCTCTAATTTTGATGGACAATGATTAAAGGTCTAAGATAATTTTAATATAAGGATAACTTGAAGGAAATTATATATACATGTATTATTTTGCATAAATAATTATTGGAAATGAGGGAATGTAATAGTCAATTAATCCGATGCCATCATAAATATTTTAAAGCTCCATCCAAAAATTTCAAGAATACTTAATTGAACATATTCATGCTACTATATTATGGATTATATGATAGTCAATTATATCATTATTTTTGAGTCGACTTGATTGAACATATTCATGCTATGATCTCTATTAATAAAAAATAATTTATTAATTATGATATATTTAATTATATTATATTATTATATTTTATATTTTTGTACAGTGCTATTTATGTAATTCATTTTTGATTATTAATATCATTTAATACTAGTAATTATATAAATTTTAAATTTTATAAAATTGTAATTATATTTTGTATAAAGAAGTTAAAAGTTGTTTGGAAATTTTTTAATAATAGAGAAATACATAATTTTGTTGACCTGATATTGATATGACATAATAGAGAAATAAAACATAAAGAGCTTTCACTACAGATTAAATATTTGATTAAAATTGAATCAAATCGAATTGAATTAATTAAAATTAAATTAAATTAAAATTTTTAAATAAATCAAACCAACTAAATTTTTAAATAAAAATTAAATAAATTGAATCGATAAAATATCGATTAATTTAGTTTTCGACCAAATTAACTGAAATAATTAAAATTTTTAAATATTATAAAAATTTTATCAATTAATTAGAGATTTATAAATTTATTTACTAGAATTTATAAATTATTTTTTAAATTTAGATTAATTCAGTTTATTCAATTTAATCGAATAAAAAATTTTAAAATTAAAATCGAATCGAATTAACTGAATTAAAAAAATAATTAAAATTTTAAAATAATCAAATTAAAATTTTAAATTTGATCGATTTAATCGATTTATTTAATTAATTAAATTTTTATTTATCCCTTACTAGTTTTTTATATATAATTTTATTTTGAAAACATTTTGCATCATCATAATATTATTCTACGTCAAACAATAAATTCGTCCCATGGGAAACTCTCTATTGACTCAGCCCAAGTTGAACGAATTGCAAAACTACCACCGCGAATCCACGTCGAAAACCCCGGGACACCCAACCGCCTGCTCCCACGTGTCTCCCCGATAGAAACATCCAGAAACCTCATCTTTCGAAATTTACGCCGATCGTCCGTCATCTCCAGCACAGAGATCCAACGGTCCACGTCCACCGGTTTACTTCCTATAAAAAAGACGTCCAACGGGCCCGACCACGACTGGACTCCACAAATCACAATATCGCACCACGTCAAGGGCCCTTCGGTATGCCACTTTCAACCTGACACGTGGCACAACTTTTATTCCGTCCGTCCGATCTTCCACGTGGTGAAATCGACGTCATCCCCTTCGTCGAAGTCAAGTCACCGTTGTGTAAACTTAAATACACACGAGAGAGCGGAGGGAGATCCACACCTCAACGACGACGGCGATTTGTGACTGAAGCAGCACGCGATGAGGAAGTGGGCACTCCCTTCCGCACTCCTCCTTCTCCTCCTCCTTTCCACCGTCCCCGATCAAGGTGCTTCATCGATCTCGCACTCCGTGTCACCGATCTGATCTCTCCGACGCTTCCTCGATCCATTTTTGTTTGTTTGGTGTGGTGTTTAGGGTTTTACGAATGTTTCTTATGTGATCTTTACGGATCTCGTAGGGCGCAAGCTTCACGCGAATGCAGAGGACAGCGAGGATTCGGATGAGCTCGTTGATCTGCCGAAGGTGGAGGACAAGCTCGGGGCTGTTCCCGGAGGGCTGTCGACTGATTCGGATGTTGCCAGAAGGTGAGTTTTTTTTGCCTTGTTGATGGATCGAGCTGCTGGCCTTTTTTTCCCTGCTGGATCTGTTACGTTATGTTTTGGCTGTTCGCTTAATGTCTCGTGCTTTGTGATAGAGAGGCAGAGTCGATCTCGCGGAAGACTCTGCGGAGCAACGCTGAGAAATTCGAGTTCCAAGCTGAGGTTTCTCGGCTGATGGATATCATCATCAACTCGCTGTACAGCAACAAAGATATATTTTTGAGAGAGCTTATATCGAATGCTTCAGATGTAAGTTGCTAGCCCTTTTATCTCCCTTTTTTTCTCAGTCTTCTCAACGTTAGTTGGCATCTTGTTAAATTCATATTCATTAAATTTGATCTGTTTTCTATTTTACTTGATTAAGGCGTTGGATAAGATCAGATTCCTTGCACTTACTGATAAAGAGGTCTTGGGTGATGGTGATAACACTAAGCTTGAAATCCTTGTAAGTAGCATCTGACCAAGCATTAATTGCATTTTAATAGCAGAATGAATGCTAGCAATGCTTTTGCTTATACTGAAATGCAGATGAAGTTGGACAAGGAAAATAAGATCCTCACAATTCGAGATCGAGGTATTGGAATGACAAAGGAAGAGCTGATAAAAAACTTGGGGACTATTGCCAAATCTGGAACTTCAGGTATTTTTGTAACAATCATTGTTTGTATGAGTACTCTAGCTTTTGATCCAACAGCAGAATGAACTTTGATTCAACTGGAGCACACAAGCTTACAAGGGTCGATGTCTTTGTATGCAGCATTTGTGGAGAAAATGCAGACAGGAGGCGACCTGAGCCTCATTGGACAATTTGGTGTTGGTTTTTATTCAGTATATTTGGTAGCTGACTATGTTGAAGTAATTAGCAAGCACAATGATGACAAGCAGTAAGTTGATATACATTTAAACATATTGATATATTTTATTTGATTTATTGACGGTTTAATATGCTCGTGCTTTTTTGGCATGGTCTTTATAATCTTCTAGGTACGTATGGGAGTCCAAGGCTGATGGGTCATTTGCTGTCTCCGAGGATACATGGAATGAACCACTGGGTCGTGGGACTGAGATAAGGCTGCATTTAAGGGATGAAGCCAAGGAGTATCTTGAAGAAGACAAATTGAAGGTAGGTGTTTATTTTGATTTAAGTTTCTACCTGTTCTGCTGCCACTTTTAGATGTTATTTCCATAGTTGAACTTTACTAACTAATTATGACTATGCATCCATTATATCCAGTAAACCTGTTTGCCATTCATAACTATAACTCACTGCGCCTAGATATAATATTGTTGGGTTTCTATCCGTTCACAGCAGTTCAATGATCATACTTATTGGTTCATTGTCCTTTGACTATTTTTTCCGTATCATTTTTTACTATTAATGACTGGTTTCCAATTTTATAAACCTCTTAGCATCTACCTTTTGGTCTTTGATATAGCATGAATTACGATTGTAATTGCTATATATATATATATATATATATATATATATATATATATATATATATATAGGTATTTGTTGGAGATTTTGAACAAATCCTACCATATGGAGTATAGACCTAACTATCATAGATGAGTAAATCTTGGACATTATATAAAAAGTTGAATCTTAGAAAGGTCTGGTTGGTATTTTGTAATCTTTCTAATCTTAAATAGTCTGCTTGTGAATTTGTTGATGATACCATAATTTGCAGCCAAAACCTTAATTCTCAATTTCCTGTTCTTTGCAGGAATTGGTGAAAAAGTATTCTGAATTTATCAACTTCCCCATTTACCTGTGGGCAAGTAAGGAGGTAGATGTTGAAATTCCATCTGATGAAGATGATTCTACTGAGGAAGAAGAAACTGGTATGCCTGTGATATCTGCTTCTCACGAAATATATCTTTGTTTAAGTATGCTATCTATTTCTCTCCATATGGTGTTCTAAGATGAATGTGTTATGTCTTTGATACAGCTGAAACCACCACTTCAGAAGAAGAAGAAGAAACTGATGAGGATGCTTCTGAGACAAAGCCAAAGACAAAAACAGTGAAAGAAAAGACTTATGAGTGGGAGCGTCTTAATGACATGAAAGCTATATGGCTTCGTAATCCTAAGGAGGTTACGGATGAAGAATATTCAAAATTCTACCACTCTTTATCAAAGGTAATTTTTGTTCTTTTATATACATACTAAGAACCACTGATTTTACACTTAGATTTCAGTAAAGAAATAGTTTACATGCATGCAACTCTAGTCTAGCTATCTAGTGAAGTCATGCTTGAAGATACATCACAATTCTTAATATGCTGTACTTCTTGTCAGGATTTTGGTGATGAGAAACCATTGGCTTGGAGCCATTTTACTGCTGAAGGTGATGTCGAGTTCAAGGCTTTGCTTTTTGTACCTCCCAAGGCTCCTCAGGATCTCTATGAAAGTTATTACAACAACAACAAGTCCAATTTGAAGTTGTATGTCAGAAGGGTTTTCATTTCTGATGAGTTTGATGAACTTCTGCCTAAGTATCTTAGTTTCTTGAAGGTTAGGAAATTGAAATGTTAAACCACATCTTGTTTCAGATTTGTTTAGTCAGCAACTTCATCTGCATATTTTATGGGTGCAGGGTCTTGTTGATTCTGATACTTTGCCGCTTAATGTCTCACGAGAAATGCTCCAACAGCACAGTAGTCTAAAGACAATTAAGAAGAAGTTAATCCGGAAGGCACTTGATATGATCCGAAAAATTGCAGAAGAAGATCCTGATGAGTTCCATAACAAAGAAAAGACAGGTTTGCCTGTAGATGTTTCTGTATTTGTTTGCAGTGTTTTTTTTCAACAAAAACATTAAATTTCTTCATTTTTATTTGATTTATTTATGGTTAATAGATTCAGAAAAAGAAATTGAAGAGAGTGAGAAGAAAGGACAGTACACCAAATTCTGGAATGAGTTTGGCAAATCTATCAAGCTTGGAATCATAGAGGATGCTCATAATAGAAACCGTCTCTCAAAGCTTCTTAGATTTGAAAGGTTTGTTTCCATAAATTTGGCTGATCATGTATGGTCTCGTTATAATCCTCAGTTTAGTTCTAGTTGCTCTGACTATAATCACATTTTGCTATACATCTCTTAATTGCAGCACAAAGTCTGAAGGCAAACTTGCCTCTCTGGATGAGTACATCTCTAGAATGAAGCCAGGACAAAAGGACATATTCTACATAACAGGAACTAGCAAGGAACAATTGGAGAAATCTCCATTCCTTGAGAGACTCGTGAAGAAGAATTATGAGGTTAGTTGATGCATTTAAGTTGTGTGCTCATGCTGCATATATCTACGACCTTATTGGATGAATCTGACTGCCATCATCAGTTTTTTCGTAATTCAAATTGGATTAATCTCTGTCATGGTGATAAGATCAAGATTGTGATCTGCTATCCCATTTTCTGGATCTATGATTTCTTGAATTCATTGCTGTCTTCTTCGGTCCATTGTAGATCATTTTGTGATCAGTTACATTTTGCTCGAATTGACTGTTGTTTAAAAGATTACATCCTCCTATGCCCTTTTGCATTTTGACATGGATATTTATAATGAATATTTTTGTGATCAGTAGTGGGAATTACTTAATGCTTTGGGAATGTTTTTTTCATGGATTTACTTAGGTAATAGGTTGAGGAGGAAAAAAGGGAGGGAAGAGCTTGTAACAAAGAGTTATACATAGATTTGCATCATGTTATTATGTCGCTTAGCCTACTACTACCTTTCCTATCTTTCCATCCAAGTAAACTCACTGTTATTTCCACCTTTATTCATAAACTTCATCCTGATTCACTAAAATTTCCCACATTCATCCATTATGTTATAATCTGGTAAAGGAAATGCTTGTGTTTTTTCTTGCTCTTTTTCAAATATCTAATTTTTTGCCAAATCTTTTCAAGGTTATATTCTTCACTGATCCGGTCGATGAATACTTGATGCAATACTTGATGGACTATGAAGACAAGAAGTTCCAGAATGTGTCGAAAGAAGGTCTCAAACTTGGAAAAGACTCAAAACTGAAGGACCTCAAGGAATCCTTCAAGGAATTGACAAACTGGTGGAAGGATGCTCTCTCCAGTGAGAATGTGGACTCTGTCAAAATAAGCAACCGGTTGGACAACACCCCCTGTGTGGTGGTCACCTCCAAATACGGATGGAGTTCAAACATGGAGAAGATCATGCAGTCTCAAACCCTCTCTGATGCCAGCAAACAAGCTTACATGCGCGGCAAGAGGGTGCTTGAGATTAACCCAAGGCATCCTATCATCAAGGAACTTCGCGATCGAGTCGCCCAGGATTCAAAGGTGTGAAATCTTTCTAATACTTTGTTTTTCTGCCAGTGATCTTTTTTATTAATAATATGCATTCTCGTATAGGATGAAGGTCTGAAACATACAGCACGCCTTGTATATCAAACTGCCCTAATGGAGAGCGGTTTCATGCTCAGTGATCCAAAGGATTTTGCCTCCAGCATATACAAATCTGTGCAGAAGAGCATGGATATCAGCCCTGATGCAACAGTGGAAGAGGAAGACGATGCGGAGGAACCCGAGGTTGAAGAGAAGGAATCATCAACCAAGTCAGATGATAAAGAAGACCACGATGAGTCGGTGAAGGATGAATTGTAGATTTTCTAGGCGCAATTAAAAAAAAAAACAGCATGAACATCGTCCTGTCGCAGGTTTTGATAATTCCAACTAGGGCAACCCAGAGGATAATGAGCGGCTAGAACTATCCATTTTATGTGATAAAATCACAAACCTTGATTTAGATTTGCTAATTTGATGGGGAATGTTTGTGTTAATTTAAGTCCACGCACGCTGTAACTTCCCTGGTAGAACTCTAGTTTATTGTGAGCGACTATTAGTTGATTGTGAACGCTAGTTTTTGTTCTATGATCTATTATGTTTTGTTTGGCTTAAATGTTTGCGTTTACACAAGATATTTTGATTTCTTCCTTCAATAGAGGGTAAGGAGAAAACAAGTTTGTTGAGAAATTATAAGGACATCAGAGTCCAACAAACAATCAAAGCCTAGCTACCTAAGTCGATGATCATGGGATAGCGGTTCGAATATAATCGACTAAGGACGCCAGGTCTAAAATGATTCTCCCACCATTCCATTATAATGAAGAAGCACGACGCTGGAGGAGGTAAATCGACTAAGGACGTCATTTTAAACGGCTCCACACGGTCGATCATACAACCATCTGTGAGGAAGTAAATCGAGAAACTATAGTTGATCACGACGTTGGAGGGTATTGCCTGGCTTCGCCAGGATTCGAACCCTTGCCCTCTTTTGCAAGTCTGTTGCGTCGTAACCAACTCAGCTATGCCCCGGGAACGTCAGTTCCATCTTCGATAGTACGGAGAAGCTTGTTTAATTACTACAATCTCGTGAGCTTTCTCTACTTGGTCCAAGAGAACGACGGGCGCTACACATACGGCCTTAGCCTCGCTGCCACCGTCTAACTGTCCGTCCACCTTTATCTTCAACAAACAAACAAAAAAAAAAATCATCCCACAGCGATCCTATACGGTTGACTTCATAATTATCTATGAAAAAATAAATCAAGAAATTACAATTAATGACTACGGACAGGATATTACCTTTTTATCAAGATTCGATCCTTGTCTAGTTTACTACCCCACATGCCGGGAGTGCCATCTTCCTCTTTAATTTTATGATAGGATTTTGAATGTTGATGAATAAATCATTAATTAATAGGATAACAAAAAAGTTATGAAATAAAATATGAATAGTTTGCGGCCGCCAGTGTATTGTAACGCAACGCGCGCACGCACAAAAAAAACAATTTAGTAAAGATGAAAATAAAATGAAATATTTTGAAAAAAAACCATTTTGCAGAATTAAGCCTAACATTTATTTCGCATTGGATGGTGTATTAAGCCTAACATTTAATATTTTTGCAGAATATTATATCATGGGGAAAAAAAGGAAATAGAAATAATCGATAAATGTATGTAAAATATTTATGCAATCTTCGAACACTAGATGATACTAGTGTTAGAAAATAAATTTTAAAATTCAATTTTCGATTATTTTAATTCATCTTTTTTATTTATCTGGGTGAAAAATCATATCGTAGAGCATGGGTTATTAGTATTCATTACTCAATTTCGTTTGAAAGATCAAACCAAACAAAAATTTTACCTTGCCAGGAACAATCATTCATACCCTTCCCTTCTATCACCATGGTAGAGCTCAAGTGTTAGCAACACACAGGCGGTTGACAACCATAAATTTAAGGAGTAACAGCTAGCAGTCGAGGCCAGTCTAGAAGGCATTTACGACAATTGTTTCCTCTTACCTTCTTTTCCTTCAATGAAGTAAATATCGATCTACTAGATTCATAAATATGCTGATAAAGCAAAGAACTAATGAGTTACAAATGCGAGCAACGCAGATAATTAATTAAAATTATGTGTCCTACCAAACACATGGTCCTCTGTGACAAAGAACTAAAGGGTACTTGGTTGTCGAACGATTCTAATGGTGTTCCTTTCACCTATGAATCCCACAAGAACATTCCCAAAAAAATATTGACAACAGAAGAAAACAAAAAGGATGAAACGGAATTTGTGTTTTGAGGCCATGCCATGAACTATTGTTCGAGCTGTATTGTATTCGAGCAAGGTCATGATTTGATCAACCACTGTACTCGAATGCTTGTGGCGGCTGAGGCTCATCGTCAACTGCCATCGCTGAAGAACCCGATCCCTGCTGACCTGTTGAAGCTGCTCCAGTTCCAGCTGCATTGGGAGGTGCTGTTGTCAGTGCATCTGAAAGGGTGAGTACCTCCGCTTCCGAGGGCTGCAGATCCTTTAAGAGCACGAATCCGGAGGGCGCTAACTTGACAGGTATATATCTGCTTCCCTCGAGGAATCTGATGTACTTTTCTTGGGCCGGGACGATCCTTGCTGGATTTGTCAAAGTCTCGTAAGACAGTTCGGGCTCCATTTTCTTTTCCGCAGCAGTCTCCACCTAAAATGCAAGAACAATTTTGGGTAAGTTATAACTGTTTTTCCTCATGGAGTTTTATTTTTTGTATACAAAGGGCGAAAGTAAAATCTGAGAAGCTGATAATTTTAAACTCCAACATTTGTTAGGAAAGAATTTCACATAAAAAAGAGGTTAACCTTCTTAAAAATTAAACTGCTGCATAATGTACACTAAATTTGCTAAGTTGCTCTGAGTATGACAAATTTAATTAAACCTGCTGGAATTGACTCGACAAGAACTCAAGAAACTTCATATAAAGGATTGATAATGAATTTTGAAGGGTTCCAACAGAATGAACCTTTATTTTGTTGCATTAACACCATAAAGATGGATACTAACATTCTAACAATATACGAGAAGAAGTTACCTGCATTGCATCAGCATCCTTCTCAGTAGATTTACTAGGCTTTGTAGAAGGTGAAGCACTTGAGGTATCATCATTCGACAGCTTCTCAGGAGCGCCTTTATGTTCAGTGTCCTTTTTCACTCTCGATTTTGCCTTAGCTGCTGTTGACAGAACAGCTGTAGGCATTTTGACTGCTGAAATTGAGGTCGGAGGTGCAGTTGGGCGAGGGTACTCAAACAGTGAAGGTTTTGCGTTCGATAAGAACTCAAATTTTGGAACTTTCAGATCATAATTAAGTCCAATAAAAGCAGTCGGGGAGAACGCAAGGCTTATGAAGTAGAGAAGGGGATACCAATACCAAAACTGGCTAAAAACAGCAAGTCCAACTACTGCTGTAATTTTATCATGCTTTGTTTTAGACAACAGTCTGATGGTTACGTTCCTTCCACCAGCATCAAGAATTCCAGAAGCCAATATTGCACCCATCTTGCTCATCGTATCTTCATGCTTATCAAGAATTATTTTCTCCAATTGCCGCCTACATACATCAAGAAGATTTAGAATATACAGTGAAGGCAGTTAATTACCAGATATTTCAACACAAGCCTAACATAGGAATCAACAAGTACCTGAACGTTCCGACGCGAGAGTCACAGGATTCATTAGTTTGGATCATAACCATGGCCATAGCTATGAGGGCTCCTTGGCGGACAAAATCCACAACATCAGATGTTAGAGGCTCCAGCAAAGAAATGGCCTCACTCAAACCAGTACCAGCACAAGAAATGCCAACTGCTAAAGCCGCCCCATAACGAACATGAGGATTGTAAGACTCAGACAGCAAGGAAACAATTCTTGGGGTCTGCAACATCCAAATGTTATGACTATAAAGTACTATAACTAAGGTAATAACAAGTACATTAGGGATATCGACTACAGACAGAAACATAAGCACAGATTTGCAATTAACATCATTAATCAGAAATAAATGTAGGTGAAGGACCAAAACATAGATATTTTGCAAGCAAAATGTCCTGCATGTAGTTAAATTTGCAGAGTTTGCTTCTATCTTGTATCCAAGATCTATTAAGAGAGTAGATGTTAATTTAAACAATTAAACTAACTTGCCTGTTCAGGTTCGGAGTATAAAACAAATCCCAGGGCCAGTACAGCTGTCCTTCGCACATCATCACTTACATCTGAGACAGCAAAATGAAGTAACTGATGGATGGCCTTGTTGTTTGCTGTCCCCCTATAAGCTAAAGCCAAGGCATACATGCCCCCATATCGAAGTATAGGATCCTGATCCCTCGTCATTTGTTCAATCAAAACATCCGCCTCCTCTTCCCTTCCATAAACTGTCAATGCAATTCCAAGAGATAAGCCCCTGTGAAGAAGAATACAGATTAGCATACAACTGATACAATTTATGTAACAAAAAAAGATTCACTTTTGGCCAGATTTGAGACTCGCAGAGCATAAACATGACATGCCTTAGCAGAATTAAGATTTGTTATCAAAAAGCAAAAACAGATATACAGATTACAAGAATGAAATATATGAACTAGTCAGACAAACCAAATCATAACATTTAAGAAACCACACAAAAAATACTTACCGAATGATCTTTTCATGTTGTGTATCATGTGCATATGCAAGCATTTCACTTGCCTTCTCACTTGCAGTACCAACCATGAGCAGGCCCATGCTGATGCCAGCAGCTTCACCAGCCACAGCATTATCTGTATAGAGCACATTTTTGACATCTTCATATATTTCCTCATCTGCTGTTCCTAAAGCTGCCAAACCAAGACCTAGGCATGCTCCATGCTGAATAACCTGTGGATATAGATTATTAACATATCTAATGAGACAGGTCAAAAGATTTGATGCCTGCACTGATGAATTTTGAATCTAGTGTTTGTAGAGTATTGCAAACAAAGGCACCTCAGCACTAGTATTCTGTAAGCTTTCACGAAGAAATTGTTTGATGCCTTCTCCATGGTTAGCATGAATCAGTCCTAAAGCAAAAAGTGCACCGCCTTCAGAATAAGGACTACCACCACCAACAGCACCACTTTGAGGCAAATATGGGGCCATTAGTGACCTCCCTTGCTGCAGATGACCTCTGTGAATGACCCCTAATCCAGCAGTAGCACTGAACTTGGCCCAGTTTGTGGCTCTGCTAAGCCATTCCTACCAAGAGAGAATCAAGAAAATGACACTTAAAGCAAATGCAAAAAACATAGAGAGAAATTATGATATATGGTTGTGCTGGAGTTTTCTTTAATCAAAGAAGATTACTTAATAAAAAAAATAGATCAAGTAAAAGAAATCAACAGGATCTCAGTGGCATACACTAATATATTTTCATACCAGATTTTCTCTAAGAAAAGTGTCAACAGTTGTTCCAGCATGCATTATTGCATTGGCACATATTGTCGCACTGTGGCACACACTGTTTCTCATTTCCACTGACTGCTTTATCGTTTTAAGAATCAAAAGGTCAGACCTATCAACAAGACACAATGATATCAATTTGCACATGAATGGGCAAGCATCGTAATGGTATCAATAATGAAAAATGTTAAGTATTACCTATTCTGACTATATAAGAATTGTAAAGTCAATTGAATTGATGTTTCTCCAGATAATATTCCTTTTATCTTTGCAAGTCTTTCATTATGTGTGGTGTCTACTTCATTGATATTTTCTGCAGTCCCATTAGCAACATGTGATTCTTCAATCATGTGAACATCCTCTGCACCTGCACTTGCATTCCCATTCTGTGAATTTTGAGTGGATGACACTTGATCAGGGCTCACATGATCAATAGTTTGAGATTTGGAGTCTGATAAGCGGTTCACAACATTTAATAGGAATGCTTGGTGTTCATTTTCCACGAGATCGAAAGCTATCTGAAATGCAAGAAGTGCATCCTCCTATACAGAAAAATAAATCACAATGTCAGACTTGCAATGAAGGACAAAAATAACATTATAACTAAATACCTTGTTCCCTGATAGCAACCGCTCGAAAATGGTCGCAACAGCTTCTGGTTCATTCAAAAACATAAGACACTGGCAAATGCTTAAATAATCAGGAGAATCCAACCTCTGATATATCTTGATGAGCAGACGGAGAACCTGCAACGTTAAAAAAAAACAATTAGATAACTTATCCCATATCCCTTTGAGCAATGCATTGTCACCTGAAATTCAAAATGAATCTCTAAGACTTGTTATTCAATAGATCAGAATTTGTGCTCACAGCAAACCAACTCTCATATGGGGAAAAAAAAGATTTCCTCTTTGTTTATGCCCATGCAATTAATTTTCTTGTCAATGAGTGAAAAACAAATACGTGCATCGTGAAGCAAAGGTCATATATTTGTTACAGTGAGGATGTTACTACACTTCATGCCACCATGCAAAATGACAGGAGTTTTTTCATAACTAACCAATCTATCAAATTAAGTGCCAGAACCTCTCATACATACTTTCGTGCTAGAAGAATCGTGAAAGTAATCCAAGCAGATTGATCATGAACAACAAATTTCCAATTAAAGCTTCACAGTTCATGCCAGAAACAAAATGATATAGCTTTCTAAAAGATTTCCATTTCACAATCCAACCAAAGAACCAATATGAAACATTATGGAACAGAATGTGCTCCTAGGATTCTACAAAATCATTAAACAGCATATTGAATGTAGTTAAGTTCATGTTTGTGTATCGGGACTATATATCGCCAATGAAACCAGATCAAATTTTGATGAAGCAGCCATGTTTGTCAATTAAAATTTGCATACACTTATTTGTATATTATCTCTCTGAAAATTTATATCATTAAAACTGCATTTTTCTTATCAGCATTAATGTGTTAATCCCACCTATATGAAGCTGGCTATATGATCTTCTCTCTCCATTGAACTCAATGCAATACTACATCATAACATCACTTGAAATATTTAGATGTCTCAGATAAATTTTTTTTAATACATTTAGAATTTCTTTGAACTCCCTCTGCCATTTACACCTTCAACTCAATTAAGTCAACTCATCTAAATATGTATTGACAGCCCTTGAACTCCCTTGAACATGTTCATGCAATCTTACCCTATTTTTTCCTCGTTTTATCATTTATTAGCACTCACATAATTACTAGTGTAGTACTTTTATTTAATATTTCTTTTACCAAAGCATGGAAAAAATGAACCTCATAAAATATCATCAGATTCCATATTCAACACAATATAGAATCAAACTCACAGATATGTGATTGTAAGCACATGAGCAAACTTATTAGAAACTTAATGTACAAGGATAACATTACCTCACAGCGGTATTCCCTGTGATTGACAAATGAATGTGAAAGCGTTATGCAATATGAAAGTGCACAATGAATATTGTCACTTTGGGCAATTGCTTCTTCAAGCTTATCTAATCTCCTACATTCAATTGACATTCCCATGGCTTGCTGGTATTTGCCATCTGAAATGCACCTGAATCAATAAAATGAATTAATGATTTAACAATAGACAGTAATAAACAAACATCGAATGTGAAAATTTTTCTAACATACTTGTCAAGCATCCTTTCCACTATGCCCTCCAACCTTGGATCCATTTGTGATTCATTTTTACTTGTTTTTGTGCCTCTAGACTTAAGAGCAGCATACTCATCTAGTGCATTGGCTAAAAGAACAACAATCTGAATTAGACTTGAAAACAATTGGATGAGAACAATGCAATCCAATCACTTGGCCCAAATCATTACCTAACAGAGTATGTGCATAATCAGAATCTTCTGATACATCAAATAAGGATCCAGCACCAAGGGCATACGACAATGAGTCATTAAGCTCTCCAAGATAGTAGAACACCTTGTCAGGAAAACTAAATAAGAACAACTAATAGAGGGGAAAACTAAAATGACAAAAGTTAAAAGTCAGTAGCAACAAACACTTTATCACCAAAATTTAATTTTTAAAAAAATAAAGAAAGAGGGATCACAGCATTACCTTAGAGACAACCAACGCAGCTAGTTGCCTCTGATCAAACTCCTCGTCTTCGTATAAACTTTCACTGAAACATATGATGCCAACTGAGTGATACTGTTCGCAAAATTTAGTATGAAAGAAACCAAACCACGGTAGGGAATTATTTCTTGACAACTAATTATCCTCTAAGTTGCATAACAATCACATACTTCCAAGCTCAAATGCGGTTCATAAGCATCCTATAATTTTTTTTTAAAAAAAATGAAAACCAGAATCCCAAATTCGACCAATTGTCAAAGGATTCAAAAATTAGGTTTTGGAAGCCCCCATAGCACCTTCCCTGATCACATCCTCCGGCAACTTTCTGATGATTCAAAATACCCCAAAACACCAAATTTAAAAAATAAGTAAAGGACAAACCTGACGGAACCACCAAATCTGTAACCCATACCAAAGCCCTAACCATGGCATGAGCGTCACGAGAAGGAAAAGAAAAACCAAGAGCAAAAGGCAGAATGAGGGGGAAAATAGCGCGAGGAGGCTCACATGGTGGGCACGCTAGTGGAGATCTCGGGCCAGAAGAGGTGGACGAGGGAGTTGAGCTTGTCGAGGGCGTGAAGCTTCAGCGCCGGGTGCGGCTCGTTGAGCATCGCAATAAGGCCGCTCGCGGAGCTCACCACCGCCATCTCCGGTCCTTCCGATCTCTAATCGCCGCCGCGACGCCGGTGCCGTCGTAGATCGCAGGTAAAGAGAGTAATCGCTTTTACTTGGAGAGTCGGCAACCTAAGGAGGAGAGAAACTAGGCCGATCTGTCTGTATATATAGAGAGACATTAAACACTCTTAAATAAATAATTAAATACGTTAATATTCAGAAATTTATTTTAAAATACAATAAATCATTAATCTTTTCTTTAAAAAAATAATAAAATTTATTTTTAAGGAAGTTATCGATCTTCTCAAAACAAATAGCTTGAGAAATCAGGCTCAGTTTAATTACATAAATGATTTTAATTTGAACAAAAATTAAAAGCTCATTTTTGTTAATCATACGCTCATCTTTCATTTTTATCAAAAGGGTCTTATCATCGCATTATCTCGATTTCATCAAAATTCAATACTTATTCATTTCAATAAATCTGTCTCATACTAACCAAAGTATATGACATCGTTTTGATGATTTGGTTAAAAAAAAATTTTCTTTTGATTTTTTTTTTTTTTCAAATTTTTCCCAAGAAACCATGAAAGGGTTGTGTTTGGGAGTCCCTTCGTTCCTTCTTGACAGATCCAAAAAAGTTGGGACTAATGCAACTTGAAGATGATGATTAAATGATGAGAAATATAGAATTACACTACTATAGTTACTTTGGGATTAGAAAGGAGTTATACTGTTTGAGTAAAACTTGTTCGTGAAAAAACATTACTACACAAAGAGATGCCTCTCCATAGGCACTTAGCAAATCCTACATTCTTCAAAACTATAATACTGCTAAAATTTATTCACAAGCAAAGAAAAGAGAAACACAACCCAGTATTTATATATTCCCATACTATAACAATCTACCAAAATATCGTATAAAAGAAAAAATAATACATATATACACAAAAGCAACAGAGGAAAAGGAAGCTATGCATTGGAGTTCTACATGTAGTTTACTGAGCAATTCTCTCGACAAGGGGAAAAAAATATCAAACTTATGTCCCATGTCCATTGTTTGTGGAAGTATTATTACATGAAAGCTTCAGTGTTGAAATCGAATCACGACACAGGATAGATCATCTTTGCTCTTCCTCTTCAAGGCCTCAGCGGTTAGTCGCTTTGCGGCAGCCTTAGGGTTCTTTATATGTTTTACGATATCAACAGCTTCTTGGTTCTTCATAACCTATGTAGAGAGGAAAAAAATAAGCACTGAAGAAAGCCTACCAAATATCGTGCATATTTATCTGGTGAATTTTGCAGGCAATGCATCATGTCACTATGGATGAAGCAGAACAATAAATAACTGAGGCGAGAGTGGATTTCTAGGTTTTAGACCCCCCCAGTTTACTATAAAGTTGCATAGCTACACAAGTGATTCTCGTGAAGTCATAAGATCTATGTAAAAGATCTGAACTGCACAAACAGTTTCTGAGCCACTAACCTTCCACAATCCATCACTTGCAAGTATAACAAACTCTATTGATGAGTCTATCGGCACATGCCTCACATCAGGTTCTGAACTTAAGTGTGCCTTGAGGCTTTGATCGCCAAAAGCTCTTGCTACCGCAAGTTGACCGTTTACTCGAGGAACATCACCTATTCAAGCAAAGTTATAAAACAATCAGCTCAGTGTTAATATATATCTATATTCCTGTCAACTGAAACTCAAGAGTATTAAAGGGAAAATGTACCTGGAAAAAGTGTTACAAAGCCGCCTTGCTGTTCAATCCTACTTCGCTCAGCATCAGGCTCGTGGTCCACTGACAATTGGTTAGCAGCACCTCTTTCACATACAACAGCTCTTGAGTCACCTATGTTTGCTATCCACAAGTCTTTACCATCAATAACTATTGCCGTAACTGCGGTTGAACCCCCTGGCCCTAACTGCTTTGAATTTTCAAGAATCCATCTATTCGTGGAGCAGTATGCATTTTTTATTGCTGAGTGAGGGTCTTGCCAGAATGATGACTGCAGTAACGATAAATTGAAATCATCAATTATCATTCTAAAGAATTTGGCATATGAAAAATCTCAATTCTTGAAAGTAGGCACAATCACAAGAGTTGTTTGTAACTATCACAAGAGTGGTTGCCCCGTACACTAACTTTCATCTAACATTACTAAATGTAGAAAACCAATGTGTACCACAACTTCTTTCTTCTCAGATTAATGATCAGAAGACCATACGAATGGGATAATTAACCTACATTTATGAAGCAAAGATGGTGGAAGAGGAAGTGAAAAAAAACCTCTTTTATTATATTGTCGAAAAGGTTGGCTTTCAGGTAGCTGGGGACCCTATCCCCCATATGACCGTCAAAAATTGCAAACAGACCAAGCTCATGACCACACTCATATCTATATTGTGCCACATGATAGTCTTCCATGTCATGACCTGATTTCCCTTCCACCAAGTGGAATCCATGCGATAGTTTATTGCTTGACAACTTACTACTCCCTTTCCCAGAATCTGCAGATGGTTTATCAAGGCATCCCACACTCTACAGCAATAAATATGAAAAATGTTAGCAAAAGACATCAGTGCAATTTATTCAACTAAATGAAATCAGAGAGCTCAGAGTGATAAAGACAGCATTTTTCTAGTTATGAATAATATGCTTTTTAATGATCCACAAGTAAAAACATGGAAATGGATAAGTGCAAGTTCAAATGAAACGACACAAGTTCTGTTGAACAGCTACGATCATACGCATAGTGTCAAGAAAAAACTGAATAACTAAGAAAGAATTGTGTCTCGCATCTATATGAGTCCGGTGCACGAAACTTCTGCCAATACATGTCCCAGAGAAGATTCATATCACATTATGTCTATTGTACACAGTTTTACCCTACATTGCAAGAGACTATTTCCGCGACTCGAACTCGTGACCACCCAAGCACATGGAAACATCTATATGAGTAACTATTGAAATTCCACACGTCCATTACAAACTGTACCAATTAATAACGTAAACCTTTAACCAAGTTAGAATCTGTTGAAGATCAAATCTCAAAAATATGCAATACCAGCATCGACATAGGACTTAATGTCAGAGCTTAATATCCAGGAGACTCTGACGGCATACCTATTTTCTCTGCTTTGTGTAGCGCTTTAATGTTAGATGAATCTAGCAGTGCAACATTCATTCTAGTACATCCATTTTCCTAGATTTGCAAAGAAAATTGCAGCTTAAATTCTCATGACTCCACAGATGGCAGTTCAGAAGTTGATCAGAAATGCTTAAGAAATGTTCTATGGGGTAATCCAAGAAAAGTACCTGGTTCTTCTAATACTAACTGAATGCTCAAAGAATTATAATCAAAATGGTTAGCTTACAATTTCATGCTCTGTTATCAGCCAGGTAGTTTAATCACACAATTAGCATAACTGTACGTGAATACCCAAAACTTACCATTCAAAATCCTTAAGAAATAAAAGTAGAAGGGGAGTAAAAAAGACAGAATCACTAGCCAATTTTGTCATGGTCACAAAGAAGTAAAAGATAACCAGTAGTTCCCTATAAGCCACTTGATTATGCATCGTTATTCCAGAAAACACTCGTTTCTTCTAACAGTATAGCACAGAAAAGTTTCTTGTTTACAGAAGATTATACAAATTCCAAACCCTATTTTCCCGCAGGAAATGTTCTCCGGAGCTATATGGTCTCGTTTCAACCAAAAAAGGACCATTCACAGAAAAACATGTTTTTTCTTGCAATTACCACTAGCAGTACACGAATGAAAAAACCCCTAAATTGCTTTCAGCTGCACCAATAGTGCCATCCACAGAAACTGCAAAACCGGCAATTTGACGACCAAAAAAGGAACAAAGAATCAACCTTGATGATGCTGGGGATGCTGATCTTCCTCATGACGCCCAAAGCGAAAAGCGCATCCGATCAACAACGATCGAATCGAAGGGGCGAAAGCAAGAGCGCAGAGCCTCCAGTCGATAAAATCCGACAACGATCAACACAGGAAGGGAGAAATGGAAGGCAGGGAGCAAACAAAAAGACCAAAAGTCTCCTTCAACTGTTTGATTTCCTTTATGGCTCCGCGTATGACTTCATCTTCCGGGAAGGTTCATCTCTCTTCGCTTCCCTTGACTTCATCCTCTTGCTGTAATACTTCGACTACTATTTCACATTCTAATCTACACATTTCCAGTATTTTGGATTACAACATTGTTAGAAGTTTTAACCTTTAAATCTGCCCTTTTTTATCATCTTATTGTATTAGACTGCAAATAAAAAAATATTTTCATTAATCCTAAATTTTCGAAAATGGTTCCAAAATTTTCAAAATTAAAAGCACCAAGAGATAAAGTTGGAGATTTTTAAAATTCAAGGAACCAATTGCAAAAAAAACCTAGGGGATAAACATAAAAGAATTGACTTGTTCAACGGATGCGCAAACATTCACACAATTGATTGGATATTTTGTAGATTTCTTTATTAGTCAAAGCCGATTATGTGAGCCAAATTGTTTAGAAGATGCTCACGAAGACTTGACCAAGTCAACCAACAACTGTATCGCAGTTGCAATCCATTTCATTATGCCACTTGGAAAATAGAGATGAAAATGATGTATGAATTTTGCCAAAGTGCACCAAACTCTGATTAATGTGAAATTTTAAAGAAAGATAAGACTATGTTAGACTATTATATATAATTTTATAATACATTGAAGTTATCTTTCTTTTTATATATGAATTTTTCTAGACCATGAAAAAAAGAATGGATAGGTGAATCCATGTCGAGTCGATCAGAACACAAATTCAATGGAATCACACTTCAACACTCAAAAAGCAGTGAAGAAAAATATGGCAAGAAGAAGAACAGAAGAAAAAAATACAAAACCCGACAAGATCGCACTCAAGCACTAAAGTAACTGGGAGAAAGTGTCAAAGAGTTGAACGTACCAAACTTCATTTACTTCAATGACTTTGATAGGCAAGCTTTCTGTGGGCGCGTGTTGTTCTCATAGATGATAATGATATGATCATCATTAAGGCTGCAATAATGATCGACTTAAACAAGGCCATAAGATTGAAATGAAACTTATGGTTTCACATGATAATACTCTTTTCAGAATTACTACATGACTAACATTGTAAATGGTTTGATTGTCCAAATGCTTAAGCAAGGTTCATAGGGGTAGGAGATGATGGATATGAATGTCTACTCCAGAATTTTCCATGAGTTTGACAAAATAACTGGAGTTGAACGATTGGATCATAAAGGCAGTTCACCACTGTCGACGATCACAACTTTGCTTTTGGGTGACCCATTCTGCTTCCCTTCGGCTTCGATCTTGTACACCACATCCATGCCGGATATCACTTTTCCGAAAACAACATGTTTACCGTCCAACCTATGGATATGAATCAAATCGGCGACTAATTAATTGATAAATTTGATGAAAACAGGGCAGTTGATGAGGAATACCAGCTAGTTGTTACAGTGGTGATGAAAAATTGGGATCCGTTGGTATCGCGGCCAGCATTCGCCATCGACAGGAATCCTACACCAATAAGCAAGCAAAGTAGCATCACCCATTTGACAATGAGTCGCGAGGGAAGTTAGTATTTTTTTTTCTCCCTTGATTGGAGAAACAGTATTACCTGGTCCAGTGTGCTTGAGCTTGAAATTCTCATCGGCAAATTTAGTGCCGTATATAGACTCTCCGCCCACTCCATTACCGTGCGTGAAATCACCTCCTTGGATCATAAAACTGGGAATTATTCTGTGGAAGCTACTCCCCTTGTAGTGAAGAGGTTTCCCACTTTTGCCTTCACCTTTCTCTCCTGCATAGAACACATGGATATATGTTATCCTATGGCTATAGTCAGTGTATAATACTTGGGATGGTCGCACTGCAAAACCACACGAGCATAGTAGTAGTTCAAAAAATTTCTCACAGTGAAAGAATGCTGGTCATATATTGTTCGTATTAAATATAATCAGCATTGCTACAATGAAATACTTATTTGATTTTCACTAATTTGGTTGAAGAAATCTTCGGTGTTTCTGTAATCTGGACCAAGAGGAAAAGATTAAAGCGAACAGCTTCCTCCTATTCTTTTATTTTGCATTTACGATGCCTATATTGTCACTTCTCAACTTTTAACCTTTATGTAGAACATATATTGAGATAAACACGAGTCAAAGCTAGCGAGAAAGAAAAGTGCTGCTGATATGGTGAAAGTTTCTTTAGCAAAGTATACCACAAACAGAAGCTAAAACTTCTATGATATTAAGCATTCCAATGAGATGAAAACATACCAGTGCATAAGGCGCGGAAGTTTTCTGTTGAAGCAACATAACCCAGAACAGTTAGTGGGAAAGCAATTTAAAAAAAAGCTTTGTACAGTGAAGAAAATGATGAAGCAGCATTTGGCAAACACGTACCGGCAGTCTTGGGTACAGTTTTGCCAAATAAGCCCATGACAATCCGACCTGGAATACATCAATTCATAATCAATATTAACAATAACAATTTCTAAGTATGTATCCAGATATTGAACACACAAGTAATAGTAGTAAGAAATGCAATGCAAATTAGTAAACATGACCTCATAAAATAAAATTAAAGGAGCCATTGTTAAAACACGAAGAAAATCTCATCAAATAAAACCATTCAAGATGTTCTCTACCATCACACCATTTCGCGTCACTAACATGAGCAATCTTCATATTGAACTTGAAGAAAGAACTAGAGTTTCATGGAACATCTTTCAATGCAATCAAGATAGTTAATCACTGAATCATAAAATTTAAATTCTTGCTACTTTTAAGCAACCATTGTACAGTGATGTCAATATATTTGATCAATCCCACAAAATATATAAGCTGGATCTTCCATTTTATCGGGAACCATTTGTTAAAAAGTCAATAACTGACAAATCCAATCTACTCGAGTAGGAAGAAAGAACATTCATGCAAATATATGAAATCTGAGAAGTATAACATCAGCTTGATAGCTCCTATACTAACACAACATTCTCCACTTAATTGTTACCAATACTATTACACAAATCAAAAAAAAAAAAAAAGTAAGGAAGCAAGAAACACATAACATTGATTTACTTGTTATGGTTCATAACAGTCACCGCTAATATCCACAAAGAATGAGATTGCTGAGCGTACCTGCCGGTTTTCCACCAATTTCGACATCAAAGTAAACCTTGTGTGTGACTTCCTTTAAACTTTCTTGAGATGCTTTAGCCTGAAATGTTAAGTGAAACTGATTTGAGAAATTGACAGTCCTCCCTATGCCGTAGTAGTTTATTTCAGAACTCGAAAAGCATGGAAACGAGATTGATATGTACAATTAAAATAATTTAAGAACTCAATGAAGGCCTGATATGTAAAATTAAAATGGCTGCAGAACTGAACAACGTCAACTTTGAATCAGTACGAACGCAACCATCGAACTTGTCGGAGATAATAAAAACTTGCAAAACTTATGCGAGCTTAGTAGTGAAAATACGAACTTTAGTAGGGAAAAGAAAAACAAGTTTGCCGATTTCGAGGAGACAAAAAAGGGGCGTAATTTCTGCAAATTAAACCTGCTTGCTATCGAAAGCAACCAAACATCAACCATTTAAAACTAACAGAGGAGAGGGTTCAATACATAAACAATTGAACATGAGTCAATTGGGCGAAAAAAGATTTTTTTTTTTTTTTTTGCATCCTCTTTTTATGATCACGAGGACGTATTTTATTCCATTCGATGAACCGAGAACATCAATCCGAAAAACAAAAAAGAAGTCACAGAATAAAATGAACGGATGTATGCGGATTGAACGGATCGGATTACATATATAAGAACCTGGACGAGGACGATGGCACCGATGAAGAGGAGAAGCCACCGGAGCCAGGAGGATGCCGCTCGCTGCTTCGTAGTCGTCGCCATCTCTCGCTCAGACTCGTCAATCGGAGATCTGAAATCTGAAGAGTGAACCCTACAATGGTGCGACAATCCGGTCCGTTCCATTGCCGGCCCAAATACTATTCAATAATTTAAATTAAAAAATATTTTAAAAATAAAATTAATTGTTTCATTAAAAATATTCAATAATTTTAATGAAAACTACAATATAAAATATTTTTAATTAAAATTTATTATAAATAATTTTTTAATTAAATAAACAATTTTAACTAAAAAAATCCCAATTCAAAATTTTTAATTAATATTATATTTAAATAACTTTTAATTAACATTAAAATTCTTTTAATTAATTTTAACTAAAATTATTTAAAATAATTTTAATTGAAATTATTTTATTATTATAATTGCTATAGAATGCATATCATTTTATTATTTTATTGCTTTATGAATGTGAAAGGTTAATAAAAAGACAAAAGAAAATTTTAAAAATATTTTAAAAAAGAACAATTTATCTAACATATTTTATATAGTGAATTCATAAAAGAATATTTTAAAAATTTATTAAAATAACTAATCCTCTATAGGATTCTTAAGGAAATTAAGTCTCAGCTCCATTCCACCTGCGTTTTCAAGTTGCCATCCCTAATTATCACCCGTTAAGTTTTACTTGGGTTTCTTTTTTTGGTATATATCTATCGCATAAACGTTTAATCATATCGAACAGGGTCCAGAGCCGGCGCTTCTCGTTTTGGTCTCCCCCTCTCTGCGCGCGGACTTCGCCGGCGATGGTCGGGGCGGAGGAGGCAGCTCGGTTGGATCGGCTCGAGATTCAGGTGGAGAACGGCGGCGGAGGGGCGTGGGAGTACCTCTGTCTTGTCCGCAAGCTCAAAGCCCGGCGATCCGACAAGGTCCTAAAGCACGGCCTCGCCATCCTGAACGACCCCAAGGCCCGATCTAAGCTCGGAGGAGAAGGTCTGTCCCGTTAGTTGATCTAATGTTTTGGTGTTTCTTTATAATTATTGGAGATTGCTTCCAAGTTTCCATGGATCGTAGGACTGTAAGATGAGATGCCTACATCCGGACGTTTGAAGCCTAAATACACGTTCCCCTTTGGCTATATGTGATTTTTTATTTTTATTTTTGTGGGCGACATTGTTGTGGGGGAAGTAGTAGGGTATTCGATTAAGAGAATGAAAATTTCACCCGGCCATGGAAAATGTTTTTCTCGAATTTGTGCTAGTAGATCCAATTAATTTGTAGACACCCTTCATAGAACAGTTACGTGCCAAAAGTTTGTCAGAGGAAAATGTATTCCTATCAAATCAGATAGGTAGTATTCTGTTTATATCTATCTCGTGTGGAACTATGAAACGCTGTACTTTTTGGTAGCATTGATGTGCCTGTTTCAGTGTAATTCACCTCGTACCAGACAGCTTAAGCATTTAGATAGGTTGTAAATTCCTGGAACTAAACTTTTCTGTTGGTTGGGCAATAAAATAAAGAGCTGAGCTACAAAGCCTACTGATATTCAGGTTTATGTCAAAATGATACGTTATGTTATTTTAATGGAACTACTAACTTATCAGATTGGAATTTTGCACATTCTTTTCTCCATGAGACACAGAAAAAACATTCAACAAATGGTTAGAACAGTGAGGTTGAATGTTTAAGTTGATAACGTGCTGTCACAAATAGCCAGCATTTCTGGCAGATTGTAGGCTATAACTCGAGGTATCCACCATATAATTCATGTGTGCTTTAAGTTGAGTTCTGATGAGAATGTCTAGTCCACAGTTGACTTGTAGATGAGTTGGCACATGTATTGGGCGTGAATTAGGTTACATGTCATTCTTTCTTTCACTGGATGTTCTCTGACAATCTATCTTCAACTGGAGATATAATAGTGGAGGATATCTAGGCATTTTTTTTGGCTTCACTGTCACTACATTTGGTTGACAAGTTATAATCTTGCTGTGTAGTTTGGATCATGGTGTTGCTTCTATGAAACACCACAACCCAAAGTGAGTTGCAAGTTTTCTTCCTATTTCAGTTTGTCACTCTCTTGTTTGTTTTGATATCAAATGATTTAGCATATAAACATAACTAACTGGAGAATCATAAAGAGAATTTACTACTCGTCATGATAATTCAATTATAACAACTAAAGTGTCTCAACTATTTGGGATCCTATTTGAGATTGGTTACATCTATCTTATATTCTGTTAAGCTGTATGGAAAGCTACACCAATTCCAGGTTATTTTAGATGCCGGGAATTTTTTGAGCTTTACCTTTCACATTCAACTGCCAAGGCTAGTGGCAATTTGGATAAGAAACAGTTTAGGGTCACATTACATCTTGACAATTAGTTATAAACTATGTCAAAAACCTCATGCTTCATGAATGCGTTTCTTAATCATGTTATTGCTGAAATAAGTTACAGGTTTTGAAGGTCAATTCCTTCTCAGACTATTATACATGGTGGCTTTTTCTGTGGTTGCCAATGCAAACATATGTAAATTCACATATGCTGAAAAATCAACCAGAATACTGGATGAAAAAAATATTTACAGTTTCTCTTTTAATACAGAATGGACTCTTTATGAGCAGGTAGCCTTTGCCGCTTTTGATTGCCAGCAACACAATGTTGCAAAGGTACTCTCTCTCTCTCTCTCCCACACGTGCATGCACATACACATTTCTATCTGAACCAGTATTTAATTATATTTTACTTCTTTGAAGTTCATGTAACTTGCTTTCAGATTATATGATATATTTTCCAGCAACACATGATTTTATACACACACATCCTCTATCTCAACCTACATAGTTATTTGTATTTTATTAATTTATTGCACACACATATCTTCTATCTCTACCTATGTATCCAATTGTATTTTGCTTCCTTGCAGGTATTTTTACTTCCTCTGAACAATAGTTGTGTGATGTACTTACCAGCAGCACATGATTTCATACACACACATCGCTTCTCACACTGAGTGTGCACATCCTTTATCTTGGCCCATATGTTTAATTAAATTTTAATTCCTTCCTTGAAAGTTGTTTTATCACTCTGAGTTATAGGTCATGTTATACTTTGCAGAAACACATGATCTTGTGTGTCATGTACTTTGAAGCTTTGTCTTGTGTTTGTACCTTCGCCTTTATAGGTGCCTTTTATATGATTTGTTTGGAAATTTATTTATTTTTATTGACCACTTGACCCCATGTACACTTGGTATATGAATCTGTGTTATTTAGCCTTTTTTTATTGTGTGTAAAAAAAAGTTATGTTCAATCTCTCAAGTGTTCATGAAAAATTTAGCGTGAGGAGAACAAGCGGTAATTGTTAGAGTAATTAAACAAATGTTTGTTGGCCTGCAGCTCGGACTATTATCTTTGTTTTTCTCAAAATACCTTCTGTTTTTGCAAGTTCTTTTTCAAAAAGTCTGAGAAGCATTTAATGGTTATTACTTAGTAGTGATTGGTTGTGGTAAAAGAAAAAGCATGTTTCCATCAATTTCTTTTTAAATTTTCAACATTTAATTTTGTCGCAGTTAAAGCTATTACAATTTTATTTTGGAATGTAGTTCCTATAATTACTTATTATCCTTTTTTGCAGGATTGTATTGCAGTTCTCTCTAAGGAATTCCCTGGAAGCCTAAGAGTTGGTGAGTTTTTTTATTCATATTGTATGTTTTTCATAAATATTAATATACATAATACCTCTGCATCTACTAAAATGAATAAGCAACTATATTATTTCTGTTGGTGTCAACAAGGTCATCAAAACCTTATTAAGTTACTAAGCCTATGGCAAAAATTTGGGGTCCTCGTTGATCCCCTGGGATATTTAAAAGATTCAGCACAGCAAGCTGTGAAGTTTCAAATATTTGTGCCTCAATGGTTATGCTAAGCCAACCTTCTGTGCAACCATGAGGCATGATCCAACCTGCAAGGTGTTGCAATTGAGCATCCTTTGGGACAACTAGGGCTTTTGCATGTGGTCTTAACTCTTAAATCAGGGTTCATTTATTTTCTTGTCATTAGCATGTTGATTGGCGGTAGGGTTACCATGTCTTAGGTTCTTAAGTATGGATCCTCAAATTCTTCAACCATTACCTCTACCTTGCTTTTGGCAATGCCAATTGAATGCCATTGGTTTGCTCTTGTGAAATGCCTTGTTGCAAAATCATAGCACTTGAGCAAAAGTATAGGTACACAATAGAAATAATTTCTAGTATTCCATAAACAAGACGCAAAGGATGTAAAATCTTGTGATTTATTATCAATATTTAGTGTATTGTGATTTTTGGACCTGCAAAATGTTAATTTTATCACATTCAGTAGTTAATCTTTTTTCGCAAAAATTCTCAGCAAGATTAGAGGGCATACTACTTGAGGCCAAAAATGCATGGGCCGAAGCAGAAAAAGTATATGCACGCCTTCTAGAAGAGAACCCACTTGATCAGGTGCTGCCTCAAATCTCAACCTCTGAATCTCCTCTTGTTTTATTCTGAGTTTTGATTGAAAAACATTTGGTTATAGATCCAGATGTTAACTTCTTGTTAGGTTGAGTTTGTTAGCATATGTTAGATTAGAGTTGGATGACGATACTATTAAGTTGTGGAAGAATTACTTGTTTTTCTTTATTATTTGTTTGTTCTTTTGAAGTCATGACTTTGTTATGAATTCCTTGAACAATGAATTGCAAGTCTTATACCTATACTGTGCAGATAATCTACAAGAGAAAGGTTGCTATCGCAAAAGCACAAGGAGATTTGAAAGTTGCTGTTGATTTTCTCAACAAATACTTAGAAATGTGGGAACTTATCCATCACTATAGCAATCTGTTCCATTACGTTACAGTAGACTCTTTTGTTACTAACACATTGCAAATTGTTTGAAATTGTATCAGATTTATGGCAGATCATGATGCTTGGAGAGAACTTGCTGAGCTCTATGTGTCTCTACAAATGTGAGGCATCTTGATTTTCATTCTTGTAATACCATTTAACAAAATTTACTGCTTATTTATGTATTTATAACTCCCTCCTCAATTAGGTATAAGCAAGCAGCCTTTTGTTATGAGGAGCTGATACTGTCTCAACCAACAGTTTCTCCATATCATCTAGCTTATGCAGAGGCAAGTAACCTTCAACTAGTATCTTGGCAATTGATTCATTTTGTTTAATTGCTGTTCTTCCATGAACAGATGAATCACAATGCATTGAATATTTTTGGTTTATAATCTTGTTGTTCTTGGTATTTTCTTGATTTAAAACGGACACCATAGTAAAGTTCCACTTGATTTCGGCGTGATAATTAGTGATAATTATGTAGAGGGTTTATATTACTTTAATGGGCACACTACTATTTTTGAAGTATTTTGGGCTTAACAGGTTGATAGTTTTTATTTTATTATTTTGACAAGTTGCTGCACTTGATAGCAGTGGAGACATAGTAGGTGCTCCAATTGAAAATGGCAACTTTTGATGGAGAAACCTCCATTTAATTGTGCCTCTTATGCGGTTGATTAGAGATGATAGACCATGAGTTGGAACTTAAGCCTTGGTGAGATGTTCAAGTCTTGCGTAAAGGAGATTGTCAGACAAGCGAAATTGTAATCCAGTGAAGGGAGTTTGTGTGAACTTTTTAAACTTATTTAAATTTAAGATCGATGGCTGGACTTATCAAGTTGTTTGTGTTAGTTCTCTCATTTCGATGGGATACAAAATTACTTTTCTTTTTTTTTTTTTTGCCCTAGTCATCTCATTGATATCAGCCTTCTAGATTCTGTACAAGCTATCTACCATATTTTTCAAGGTTAAACAGTCAATCTTGAGATTCAACTACCATATCCGATAAGTAGCGTTAAAATTTTCAGTTCAGCAAAAAGCAAATGAGCAACAAAGAAAACTATAGACACAATATCTAAAATATACTTGAAAGGTTGACTTAGCGAGCCTAATCTTATACTATGTGCAATCATAAGTACTAGAATTTTGTTTGGTCGAGGTCCAAGAAGTCAATTTCAGGACAATAGTTAGAACCATTGGGATCTCTGATTTCCATGGGACATCACGGATGTAAGCTTGGACAAGAAATCCAAGTTTCTCCGAGGTCCATGATTTCCATGTACCCATTATATCGAGTATAATTAGAGTGATACCTTGTGTTTTCTCTTCGATTCTAGATTAAATAAATTTGCAAATTGGCAACTCAAGCAAGATTAGATATAGATGATCTATTTTCTTTTTCTCAGTTCTCAGTGGTCTTGAAATATCATAGCTTTCCCTCCAAATGGTTTCTCCTCACTGCCTTTATGGAACAGGTACTTTACACCATGGGAGGCCTGGAAAATCTCCTGACAGCCAAAAAGTACTATGCGTCTGCCATCACCCTAAGTGGAGGAAAGAACACTCGAGCTCTATACGGCGTATGCTTGGTAAGACATCCTTGATAACTCCTGGCTTCCCTGCGGCAATCGTAATCACTGACAGTACATGCCAAATTTCTCCAGTGTAGTGCTGCCATCAATCAGCTTACGAAAGGCCGGAACAAGGAAGAGAAAGAGAGCTCCAATCTACCATCTCTGGCCGCAGAAGCCCTGCGGCGCGACTACAAGCACTTGGCTCCTAAGAAGCTGCCTCTTCTTAACAACATGCTTAAGAATATGAAGCTGAGTTCTTGATCTGAAGTATTTTTGTTTAGATCTTTCTTCTTTGGGACTAGCTAGGGTTATTTTGTATGATGCTAAAACACAAACCATGTAGGAGTTCCTCTTGCAAAATTATTATTGTTTCAGATGAGAGAAATTTCTACTTCTGCAGATCATAATGCCACAAGAAAATTGGTAGAACAACTGTATCAGAGAATGTATTCCTGTTTTCTAAGAAACCTCAACCTTCATGGTGACCACAAGGACCAACCCTTAGCATTGCACCCTAGCTTTAGTTTGATTGCTAGAACACTTGCTCTTCGAGGTCCCGAACTTTCAATGTCTCAATAAATGGGAGATTATTGGTGATGTTCGCTACTAAGGTTACACCTAGCATGTGCGACACATTGTATTCAATATAAGACTCAGACAAGGCTGAAGAGGCAACCTCTTCCCAGGCACTAATCATGTCGGTTGCTCGATAAAATAGTAGTTTAGTATTGTTACCCTATAAAATGATAGTTCATCTCAAACTTGCTTATCTCTTGATTTGGACATGAATCAAACTGCACAAGTCATGATGCATAGATTCATGAAAATTAAGCTCTTAAGGTGTATCTGAGCCGGTTGCATGTCATAGAATTGTTACAATATAACAAGGGTTGAATTGCGACAAATCGTAAATTACCCTCTCATCTGTGGGGTCTGTTCGATATCTAATTTATTTGTCTATATCTAACACTAGATCGTTTGGGGTAAGTGATATCACTTTTAGATGGATGAAAATTGGTAAAGATTTCATACCAAATTCATGAAACCTAAAACAAAATTCGACCCAGAGTTATCAATTCTTTCTAAAACACGATCTGTTTATTCACCCAATATGATGTCGCCAAGTCAAAATGCACAAATATCGTATCGTTATTTTAAAGGGGGAAAAAAGCTTTGTTTCAGAATAATCTGGAGTTCACAAACATTCAGCAACAAGAAATTTTGCTGGAAAGTCCGAAGAAGAAACTGGACAGAAGGATTCAATGATTCGACCAGACACTGAAACTGATCCTTCCTCGATTGACGATCTAATAGCAGACTCCTCCCTCGATCTCCAGAATCAAAATCCGCAATTTCAATCCATCTGCATCGCTCCTCTCCTCCGGAACAGAGCAGGCATGACCAAGTGCGTCTGAGGATTGCTTCGCCGCCCGAGGTTTCTAGAGCGAGGGCAACCCAAGCGGCAGCGGGAGGGAGCATGAGGAGTCTTCGTCGTCGGCGGCGGGCGGTTCGGGTGGGAACAGCTTGGCGCGGCAGAGGGGCAGGTGCGCTGCCCGTGCTCGAGCCACCGGTCGACGCAGTGGCGGTGGAAGACGTGGCGGCAGTCTCTCATCCGCCTGACCTCGTCCGCGGGCTCGAACTCGGACAGGCACACCGCGCAGCAGCACCTCTCGCCTCCCGCCAGGTCCCCGAACCGGGTCGCGGGGGAGATCTCCTGGATCAGCTCCGCCGGCACCAGGGGGAGGAGTACGCAGATGCCCGCCGGCTGGTGGAGGTCGGCGTCGGAGTCCGAGAGGCCGAGGCAGGGGGGAGAGCCAGTTGAGGAGCTTCCGCAGGCGATCCAATAGGTAATTCGATCGTCGACTGGACCAGGTTAGAACTTCTTATCAAATTCAAACAGATAAATTCTTTGAATCTTTCAAATTCGACATCAGACTGAGCTTATGATTCATGCTCAAAATTCGATTGAATTATAAGTCAACTGTCTACAATTAGTTGAAGAGATAGAGGCGTCTTTCGATCATTCTTTTCACCATTGCAATCAGGTTCATGAACATAATCTATCCATACTCATTTTCACAAATGAATGGTTTCTCTATTCTTTTTTCGCTCATTATAAATTGAAGTTTGAATCTCCTGAAAGTAAATTTGCATGTATATCATTTCAAACTTGTTCCCTTGTTTGTGAGTGAGTGATTAATATAAAGTGAGAGTCGAACTGTAGAACTTATTTACATTGAGATGATTGATGATCAATTTGAACATTTTATTTCGTGCAGGTTCTCTCTTGCCGAGGTTAGTATTCAACATTATATCTCCGTAAACGTCATTGCTCTAGTACAGGTGTTTGGAATAGTATCATTTCAAATTTCGAAACCAACGAATCTTCTCGTAGGCGTGCACGCGCGTGCGAGTGGCGGGCCGCGGTCTCGTATGTGCAAGCACTTGCTCACTCGTGATAAGAGAGACATGAGCTTTTACGTTAACTCCATTAACACAACATCATTAATAAAGAAAGGAAGTCCATCGATAATTTCGATATGGGACTATTCCCCATCCATTTCCATATATAACATTAATTAACAATTAATGTTGTTCTAGGCTGACTTTAAATAATTAATTTCTCATTCATCCTTAATCGATTTTGAGCAAATTAATAATTTAGATATATCTACGTGAAACGTAGATTTCGATTTTGAAATCAATTACAACTTTCATCGATTGATGGCATCACGATTTTTATATAAAATCGTATTGATTCTTTTAAGATCCCAATATTCAACAAATGAAAGTGCTACAACATCAACTTCGAGCAAGCTCATCCTTAAAATGAGTCACTTGAGTGTCCCACCAATGATTTAGCCTTCCCCTTGCAAACCCTAGCTAGTTAGGTTTGTTTCATCCAAGCATTCCCTCGGAGCAACAAGCATCCATGATCGCAACTCTTTTCGCCTAAAGGAGATAGAAGTGTGAACCCCAATTCAGTTCTACATTGTGAATTGCGAGTTAAAGGAGGAGATATAGAAGCCTTACATTAACATGAAGTCAAGAAGACTTGGGTAGGCATTGTAATTTTTTTTACTAGGTATCCAAAGAAATATTGATCATCTTGCATGTTATGTAAATTAAATGATACGATTGTGATATGAATGGATGATAGATTTTTGAAACATTCAAGTTTCAAAAAAAATATATTAATTCATTATTTGGGTTTATTTTTTTACAATGAAATATTGTGGCATTGTTAATGTAATCTTTTGTATTATGGTTCTTTTGTTTTAAGTAATCTTATATCAAGGAAATGAATATCACAATTAATTTATTATTAATTTACGATCGAAAATTTTAATTGATCACTAATTAGTGATCATAGTTATTAAGTTATTCTTCCTAATTAATGATACAATTTTAAAATTAATTTTTTATTTTGTTTTTGTAGTAATATTTTACCCTAAACATTTATGAATTGTTTGATTTTATCGCTTTAGCTTTAGTAATTTTTTTACTGTATGATTATTAATAAGTTTGAAACAAAAATAATCACTGATGATTTTATGAAAATGAAGATGTCCAATTTATAAAATTATAGACTTTATAATATCATCACGGGACTGCCGATAATTTAATTTTATTAAAATAAAATAAGATATTTATACGGATGTAATCAAAATTAAATTTAATTTATGAGTGATGTTGATTTCTTTAACACAAAAATATTGTATTTTTTTCAAACTAATATTACTGTTGTTGAACTTTAATCCAATAACTTTAAACTCAATAAGTTGGATTGTTAATGTAACTATTATAAAGAGGGAGAATGTTGAAATTAAATATACTTTTTGATAAAAAAAAATAAAAATACTATGCACTCTAAAAAATTTAAGTTCGTCCTTTTAGAAGTTCTCAATGAAACAAACACCTAGTTACTCGTAAGTTGTCACAAGTGAATTTTTTTTTTTAAATTCAGATATCTAACTTTTATGATTTAATTAATTTTAAAAAAAATTTGTGATTGATTTGATTTCATTAAAAAATTTCAAGATAAATCAAGAAACATTAGCGAAGATCGATCCGGTCAGTATTTATTTATCAAAGTAAAAAAACAACCAAAGTTGGAACACATCATTAAGTTAATCAAAATATTTATTTATCAAATATCAATTAATCCAAAATTTAATTACTACTATCTTTCTTGAAAAAAATGAGATTTATGTGTAAAAAATAATGCACTATCATCTCTAATAATATTATTCTGTGACAATATTATAGTTAAGCACACACAACAATTATAATTCTAATATATCAGATATCTGGACTATTTTTGATATGTTACAGAGCTGATTAAGGTAATGAAATAAATAACATGCATGATATGCTGCATGAAAAGTCAGGATGAAAAACTAGTATGACAGACACAAACATGAAAGTGAGATTCACCTGCATGCAGATGAGATCCAGCCCTATGTATTTGTCATGCTGATGTAGCATATCATTATTCTTTTAAAATAGAATCGGTGATCAATTGTAATTTTTTGATTTATTTTTTCATAAATAGTCAGGTGGAGCCGTTAAGATGGCAGATTCTAATTTTTTTTTTTTTTTTTTTTTTACAGAAAAGGAGTCATTGTGACGTCGACGATGTAGCTCCGCTACCAAAACGGTTATAACGGGGTTTCTATCTCTCGCCTGTTATAACGGACGGGTTCCTATAAAATGTTGATTTGGACTTGCAGTGAGGTGTGCGAGAGACGTGTCGTTTTGCCGGCGAGACCACGAACCGAACATGTGGCGGGCGTCCTTCCGCGGCGGCAGCGACGTCGTCATCGTCTGTATCCAATCCTTGCTCCGTCCACCTTCAATGTAACAATGGAGCCTTCCCTCCGGGTGCGCAGATCGTGCTTTGCTTCTTGCCCGGCGGACCGTCTTCCTCCAGCGATGAAGCCCCTCCGCCTCGCCCTTCCCCGGTCGGCGATTTGCAGAACCCTGGCCGGTTCAGAGATCGGGCGCAGGATCGTGCGAATCGCTTCCGTCGCGCCCGTGAAGGCGAGCTCCGGCGCCAAGGTCACCTCGGTCTCGTGTTCGGACATTGCCCCCGTTCCCGAGGCGCGACCTAGCCTTCGTAGGACGCCGCCGCTCGCTTCGCCGGGAGGGATCTACGACGTGGAGGAGAAGATCGAAAAGGCGAATCACCTTTCCTTGTTCCGACGGGTCTCGGGGAAAAAAGAATTTTGTTCGTCATCTGACACGCGGTTACTCTTTGCAGGTAATCTACAAGTGCCGGTTCTTTGCGTTCCTCGCTGTGGCTGGTTCTCTGATGGGTTCCATAATTTGTTTTATCAAGGTATGATCAGATAACTAGATTTCTTCTTTGATTAGCAATGTGCAGGCAGAACGCGGAGTCATGGGCCAATGATCCATGGCTACATGTTCCATTTCGTAGCATTGATAGATTGTACAGGACAAGGACATATCGGTAACTTTGATATTGGATGCACTTATTACACACATTAAACGTTTTTATTTCATATTAAAGGAATATAAACAGAATCTGAGTTATATATTGATTGACTGACCATCCATGATAATAAATGATATATGGTATGACGGATGGAATTCGCTTGTGAGGCAACTCTCCCAGTTATAAAAGTAGCCCTGCATTACTGAATGATGGTGATAACATATTACCTATGGATGAAGATGTGTGTAAATGAAGTGGATTATAAAAGCATTAATCTATTATGATTCCAAAGTGAAAATAGCAAACCATAGTCTTAAATCTTGCATGTGACATCTTTTACGCCATGATTAAACTCGGATCATAGATTGATTATTCTGCCATACCTTGACAACATAATAGGAGCTTTTTTATTTTCTCCCTTTAAAAAAAAATTCATCTAGTGTCTAATTCCCTTAATATGATTCATGACAGTTCCTCAATATCAGTTCTATTTTTATCCAAAATAGGACTGGAAGATTTAAAGCTCTCTGCTGTGGCTCATGCTTTCTGCTTCAGCAACTCTTATTTTCTTTCTTTATACAAGAAGTTTTGTGCATCACTTTTGTTTGAAGTGAGAAAAAAAATCACAAGTCCTGAAACTTGCTTTAATTGATTCAAGTTTCATTGTGACAACTAAGAAATATAATTTTAGCTGAAGTGGAATATCTGTTGTCTTGGGTTTAATATGCTGAAACTATGAACTATGGAAAATAGAACTTGCTTATTATTCTGTCTCCAAAATGATCTATGTAGTTACCAACAATTGCTTTGTCTAGTGGTAAGTGAGCTAGATTGGGAGGGCTTCAGACCAAAGGTCAGGGGCTCAATTATTGGGAGAGGATTAACCTTATCTCTTCTGCCATGAATGGGGTTTGTCTCACATCCAATATGGTCTGGGGACACCTCGTGATTAAAAAGCAAAAGATGATCTATGTTCTAAATATCCTCTCAATGTTGGGCTCAGCTTTCCCTTCGTGTTGACACTGATTCTGGGTTTGCCAAATCAGATATACCATACATGACACCCAAATGCGAGTGTGCTTCCTCCATGGGGCCGCTACTGGAAAGTTTCCAGCAGTCCAGCCACTGTCCTAAATTCCTGATTAATATGCAGCCACCAACGAGCCATGTTCCATAGAGGTTTAGTAACTGAGCAGCTAAAAATAAGGTGGTCTGCCATCTCATCTGCTTGCTGGCACAGTGTGTATGTCTTGCAGTCCTCATATGCCAGCCTGTCCTTAGTATATATATCCTTTTTTTAAAAGTTAATTAATAAATATATCATTCCTTTGTATGAATTTTTGTATCTTAAACATATCATAACTTTTAGTTTTAGTGTGAAATCTATCAACCATTTGATTTTCTGTCCAACCGTTTGATGGCGTGCAGTTGGCATGGCAAAATGGAAGAATCACCCACTTGATTTACATCACTAACTGAATGAGACCATTATTGTCAAATGAGATTAGTTGTTGAAAAAAATAAATCAACTTGAGAATGACCCTCTAGATCCTGAACTCAACATTCCTCACCATCATGTCGTATACATCAAACTTCTTCGAGAGATGGATCCTTCCCGAAAGCCAATTCCACTATCCTCTCTTTGACCAATTTGATGTTGGCATCATCACTACCCTATCTTCTCCTTTCCTCTACTATTCTTACTAGTTGCTCGACTAATCCTTGCATTCTCCTACCACCTTCATCACTAAATCCTTCATACTGTGTTTAGTCTCGAGGGACAAACCTTGCACATGCCTTGTACTTTTCCATCTTCTTTGTTTCCCGACTAGTTCATCTTCACAACCACAATTTTTTCCTACATCTATCAACTCTGAGAAGCTCTAACAACTTGCTAATAGAGGATCAACTATGCAAATGATCACCACTCCTTTGTACTTCATCCACATAATGTTGTGTGACAATTATCCTCACCTTGGCAATGTGGATAAACTCAGATGAATTACATAACAAAATCATGATCACTTGTGCCCTACCTACATCAAGAGGATGAAGACCTATAGCGACATGCCTGGATGAGAGGTCCACCTTGGGCATATAGGGGTGATCATTCGGTTAAAATCGAACTGGCTGAACTGAATTTGTTAAAATCGAACTAATCAATTTTTTTTCGACTAACCGAACCAATCAATTCTATATTAAAACTGAATAAACCAATCTGATAAATTTGCTCGCTAATCGATATAACTAATTTTTTTAAAATGTTTTTTAATAAAAAACTTAATCAATTTAATAAAAAATTAAAAATCTTAATATTTTTTAATTATTTAATAAAAATGGGTTTAACCAATTTTCAAAATTGAAAACCAAAACCAATCCGATTTAACTGAAATAATTGATTTTTTTTTAAAAAAATGAACTAAATAAACCAAATTGAAATTTTGAATTAGTTCGGTTTGGTTAGCTATTTCGGTTGAACCGAAATTTTGCTCACCCCTTATGAGTAAATTGTTCTCAATCTAGGGCTCAAGGAGTCAGGGATTTTTTTTTATCTATATTTTATTTTATTTTTTACTTGTCCAAGTTGCTAAGGCTGCTCCTAATTAACAAATGTTGTTGATTGTGGGTGCTATGGAAGTCTTCCATTTTAGTGTCATGTCTTCAACTTTAAGCAATTGGACAAAATACAACACTATATTTTCATTTAAAACCTAAATGTTGTAATAATTTGAAATCTTTTAAATATCTTGATAGATATGAAATCACATTGTGATAGATTTACAATCATTCCTTTTTAAACTCTACAATTCTTCTTATCAAGATTTCTTCTATTAGGGAGAGATGGCCTCACACATAACATGTTGAATGACATTCACAATAATTGGAAGAAAGCTGAGGCTGTAAGGATTAAGTGTCTTGGTGTGCCAACTGTTGATATGCAAAATGTTTGCACCCAACTTGAGGTATGCTTTTTCTGTAGTTGTGCTTATGTACTTATATGAAAGATTTGAATCTTGATATGTCATTATGTTCAACTGGTTGTACCATTATGCTAGGTAAAGCTAGTAAAATAGTTTCAAAATTGATGACTTCTTAAGAAATATAGATTTACAAAAGTCATAATTCGTTATGTTCTTTTTAAATTAATGTGCTAGTGGATTATGTTTCACTCAATTTCGCTAATATGTGCTGCAATCAAAGGGTTGGTGTGTGTGATATGTATCCAGTTATAATATTGGGTCAATTACCATAGCATAACACTTTCAACATCGCGTTTAATAACTAGTTTAGTTATCTGCCAATCTGACCATCATTATCCAATTTTCTCCAATTAGGTACTATGGTATTATGCTTTCCTTTTCCAAATCCAAATGACGGCATGCAAGTTATTTGTACATTTCCGTTAGTCAAGTCTTTGTCAGGACAAAGTAATTTTTGATTTTGTAACTCGAGAGGTCATAAACTTTATTCATCTGTGTTACATATTTTTATTTCTTCTGTGTCTGCAAACATTTTATTTGTAAGCCAATGACACTACCACAGCATCTTTGAGTCCTATAATGAGTATACCAAAAAAGATGCTTTAGTTTTAACTCTTGTAAGTGATATGCCTGCTGGTACTTTTACCTGATTAAACTCTTATGTTATCAGGTTTAGATAAAAGTTGATAACTTATTTTGTTAACTAATATTCTTGATTCCTTCTTTTTTCCATGAGAAAGTACTTGAGATGCATGTTTAATCTGGCCAGTTTTAGTATCTCTTTTTGTAGTGGGTAAACTATTGTTCATGCACGTCACTTATGTCCTGTGCAGTTTTTTTTAATACACCAAAAATATTTTTGCCATCCTTCAGGAAAAGACTGGCGGATTAATCATACATCGCCATGGTGGGCAAATAATTTTGTATAGGGGAAGACATTATAATCCCCACAAAAGGCCTAGAATTCCATTGATGTTGTGGAAACCTCATGAACCAGTGTATCCTAGGTTGATTAAAACAACAATTGAAGATCTAACTATTGAGGAAACCAAGGAAATGAGGAAGAGGTTCTGCTGTACCTGCTTTGACAAAGCTTGGTAATGCATCTTGTAACCATACTGCTTTTTGTGGCAATGATTTGTAAAGATGATCTTTTTGGCATTCTTGTAGCGAAGAATCAATATGCTAGCCTTGTACCTATGGTTCGTGATGCAGTTTTGACCGATGAACTTGTTC